>NC_133354.1:12602400-12902400 GCF_030506205.2 Paramisgurnus dabryanus
GCATGGGTAAGCACCCTTTACATTTACTTCAGAATATGCAAACAATAAAGTTAAAAAAAACTTGGTTTTGCAAGTCAATTAAACCTACTATTTTAAGTTTTGGCTTGTGATAAGTTGACACAACTTATAAAATCAAGTTGGAATTGTTTCTTTAAGTTCAAGTAAAAATATATGTTGATTTGACAAAGGGCTCTAATCGGTTTTGTCAACATGATTCTGGCTTTCAACACGATCAAAGCCAGATCCATAGTCTCCTTTCTTTTCCTCCCACACCCCTCTTCCCACTCGCTTTTTATTTTCCACCTCTTTATTTCTCTGTCTCATACCTCGCCCTGTAACACCTACTGTAGATGCATCGATCCGTGCAAGCGTGTGAGGGTGAGTGCGTGCGGTCCTGTCAGCCTATGTTTGAGAGATGAATGTAAATCAATATCATCTGTGGTCAGAGACATATTAGAACCTGCTGCGTCATCCACCTTTATTATCCACGCTGGATCGCACTCTCGCGCCACCGGTCCATGAAACCTCTGCTGCTTTTCACACCGAGCGATGACCAATGATTGTCAGTGTGACTCTGGTGGTTTGAGCTAAAAGGATCAGATTAGGGACGCAAACTTTTCTTTTGATACAGTTTTATCAATCTGATTAAGCTTGATTTCCCATGACTAACTGAATTCTGACAAAGTAAGCTTGATGAAAGAGAAAAAAGCTTGGATTCTAGGCAGTGTGGCCTACCTGGATAACTGTTGTTGATGTCAGAGATGCCAGATTCAGTTTTACTCACTGCACATTTCCAGCTGATTCACCCATGGTTTGCCAAACCAATGTTCCACGCCAGAGAAAGTCTAATTATTGTTATGATTTATGTTGACGCTGGGTGAAAATGATAAAAAGGCTTTCCTAGGAGACCATTTTGTCTCTTTTTTTGGCCGACTACTTTGCCTCAGCTTTCATTCTCTCTGTGTTTAATTTTAAGAATGAGAGATTTGCATTTTGGATTGATCTGATTTCAAAGGAGAGATGAGACATGTGAAAGTCATTTCATAAATTAAAGCAAGCCTTCACTTCACAGCCAGTGCTTCACTCATATTCTTGTGATTAAAATAATTAATGGGAAATGAAGGGCATTAAATGAAGTCATTCAAATGGATGATTTAACATGTGAAAAATAATCTAACATTGTCTCTTACTCTTGTCTTTGTCACCAAGGCTTGAAATATGTTCTTTCACCTTCACTCCCATTATAATATTGGCAATGCTCTTTTCAGCATCATTAAGAGATTAGTTTGGCATCTCTTCCATTTTTACAGCAGATATTTAGCCTTTATGATCATGGCAAATGGTGACCTAGGGCCCTTTAATATGATACCACAATACATTAAAGTCTATAAAGCAACATGTATATGTACTTTAGACTTCCTTATTAGCCACATAATGATAAATGTATTATAGCTGAGTCATACAGTGAATGCCATAACACATGTCCCTTGACCTTGCCACCTAGCAAATCTGTTATCCGCAGGAATCATGTAACAGTGCCTATAGGGTGTCAGTTGTAGTTATAGTAGGTCTAGTAATATTTTTGGATTGCAGTGGTGAAAGGTACTGTTATCACTTACCCGCCTAACCTTACCATTTAAAGGTAGGTGGCTGCTCCATGGGGCTGCTAGGCCGAACTATCAGGGAACCAATCCTGAAATTGTCAGAGATTATTTGATTGATTAACTGGCCGATTACACCAAACAAATTTAAACGCTTGGAAACTGCCTTATTGGTTACTTTAAAAAAGAACAGCGTGGTGATGACGAACAGAACCAGAGAAGGTGCGTGATAGTGATTGTTTTCCCTTTTTGGGACTGCACCACAAACCATTGCTCTGTGGCAGAACGCAGGGATCTAGAAGGTATATAATTCTTTTAAAGCAATTGGACGAAAGGGGGTGCTGACCCAGTGGTGGTTTTAAAGGCCAGGAGCAGAGCTTTGAATTTGATGCGAGCCGCTATAGGAAGCCAGTGTAACCTGACGAAGAGAGGAGTGACGTGCGCCCTCTTTGCCTCATTGAAGATCACTCTTGCCCCAGCATTTTGGATCATCTGTAGGGGTTTGGTTGTACAGACTGGGAGTCCGGCATTTAAATAGTCCAGTCTGGACAGGACAAGAGCCTGAACTAGGACTTGTCCAGCATGCTCAGATAGGAAAGGTCTAATTTTCCTAATGCTGTAGAGGATAAATCTATAAGAGCGGGTGGTGCCTGTAACATGCTCCGTAAACCGAGCTGATCATCAATAACCACTCCCAGGTTTCTGGCTGTTCCGGAAGGCGTAATGGTCGACGAACCTAGTTGAACTAAAAGATTGTGTTGAATCTTAGTTGTCAGAAGGTGTGACAAGCATCATCAGCATACCCCTACAGGGCTCCAGACTAACTTTTTTCACTAGGAGCACAGTGGCCCCCAACTGAAAATATTAGGGGTGCAACCAGAAAATGTAGGGGCACATACCGTAAATCAACATACTAACCAAATATTTACATTTCTACTAAGTAATACACTATTACTAATAAATACTTTGATAATAGACGCAGAAAGTACAATGTGCTGGTTTAAATTCAGTGTGTCACATCACAAAAAATGGTCAAATTTACTGGTTGCACATGTGCGACTGGATGTAAATTTCAGTGGCACACTCTCAAATTTTGGTGGCAAAATGCAGTCTGGAGCCCTGCCCTAAAAGTGCTACGGATGGTGATCATCAGTAACCCCTAAAAGTGCTACAGATGGTGAGCATGCTAGCATGTAATTTTGCATACCTGCGCAGGTGTTCCATACCATTTTTCAGGGTTGTACCATAATGAAAGGTGGTTTTTCAGGTCCATGCTATAAGTTCAATTATTACAGTTATTGAACACGGCTCTCACACAAAAGAAGTGTTGTTTTTTGATCAATAACACATCACAAGCCGATTTTCCTCTTCGGCTGTATTCACTGACCTGCGACCCCTCCCCATAAGAGAAGCATCTCAGCACTTCACCAGAGTGAATCTGTACCATTGATTCATCTACCTCAGTTATAAGTAAATGCCACTCTGAAGGTACTAGATCATTCACCACATGTATCACCCAGGTGTTGTTCTAGGCAATATCCTCTCTTGTACTAACTTTATCATTTGAAGATGTCTTAGATGTGCGCCTAGGGCTGTTTCTCTGAGGCATGGTCGCTGTCACACTCCGTAATGTGCTAGGATTTATCAGGCCAAGGGCTGCAGGGCTATCACGCTGATGATGCTCAGATATCATAACATAACAGCATCACAACTGCAGTGGACCGGTAAAGATTTGTAGAGCTTGTTTACAATATGCATCGCATCAGCCGCATTAAATCCACATGGCTAATGTACCATGGAGGAAATATGGTTTATATGGGTATGATTCATGTGTTTGCTGGTAAAAAGGCTTGCTGCCTTTCTGAGAAAGAGTAAATGTGATGGAGCCATTGGAGAAGATTCATTTTTTAAGAAGCCTAGTTAGTTGAAAACTGCAGTAGAGCAGCTTTAGTCTGTAATAGCATGACAACATTACTAAACCAGTAAAAACCTGTTGCTTCATCTAAGCAAGCATCCATACCAACTAAAACATCAGGTGGTATGCACTTGGATGCATCGAATTCTTTAGGAAAATACAGACTACTCTGAATTCTATCTTGAGCACACAATTGAACCTTGAAGTATCTTTAGATCCTCATGCGTGCTCACATAATAAAAGACACACAGACAGGCAAGTCCTTCATAACGAGAGAGGATGGTTATTTCTAAGAATACGAATGTATTTAAAGGATGTCAGTGTTCTCACCCAATCAGTAGGATTATACAATTCACACCAACCCCTTCTGCCTTTACAGTGATGACATTTTGAAAGATGGACCCTTGTATAACTTTCATGCTGTAGAGGGACTGCATTAATATTCTTCACTGGTTTGGAGAAAACCGCTCGCCTGAAGGCTACACTTTTTCTGCCATGTGGAACAGAGGCAGAGAGAGGGAGATGAAGAGAGATACAGTTTGCATGGTGGAGTTTTCAAACAGGGTCTCTAATCATTACTCTGTTCCAGTTCCGAGCCTGCCGGTCCTCTCTAGGGGAGAGAGCTGGGGAGAGAGGTCAAAGGGTTAATTTTGGCAATGACAGCTAAAATGCCAATCCGTAGAGTCACCTTGGACTCAAAAACGCTCTGGGACCCTTAACTGTGTTTCGTCCCCTCCAGACTTCGTAGCTGGTTACCATTAGGTTATTGAAAGATTAATATTTGCTTTGACATAACGGATGAATTATAGACAAGGCAGGAATAAGGTCTGGTCACTCTGATGTAATATAGATCATGGTTTGCAGTTATAGTTTTGCTCGAGACAGAGCTCATACTAGTGCAGAACTGTTATATTGATGCTTTTGCTTAGAAAATGGATAGTGGTAAATAGACATGGTTGGTCACAGATGAATTGCACTCCACTGGGCATTTCTGACACTAGACTTTACCACTCTCTAATATTTAGTGCTAGAAATACGGTTAATTAAGGATTATTATTATTATTCATTGTACACTTCACCTTCTGAGATCTGGGCGCCTTTGAGTGGGTATATACAGTATTTAATTAATATGTTTTTTTTTTCAATCTTTATTTATTGAAAATCCTAATATGTTGTCCAGATAATAAATAATGTGGAGACTGAGCAATAGTGGCAGATGAAGAGAGTAGCCCACTATATAGATCAACCAGCACTCTTGTTAAAAGCCCAGCGGTTTAAAGACTTATCTTAAATGAAACTGTTTTCATAAACTGCCATAATGCATTGCCGCAGGATCATAGTTAATCAAATTGACCCCATCAGATTAAACCACAGTTTAGGGGCAATTGCTTTTCTTCGGGCATGGCATAAGGTTTGGTTCAATGTGATTATGGATTAATTGATTGATGTCTTTATGCATTAAATCTGCAATTTCCGTCAAACTTTGACCTTGAGCAAAGGCAGCGTTGTTGGCTTAGTAGCATGCAATGGTATGTTGACCATCTCTGATATTCTACTGTATATACCTCTGTGTTATTGCAAGGTAAAGTATGTAAGTTGCAGTCCTTGTAGTGCTCGTTGACTTTTAATTTAAGAGTGAAAATATGCATATAAGGAAGTCATAACAATTTTTTTAATCATGTTAGTTTTCCCTTAGGTCACATTTTAGTCAAAGTTTAGTCAAAACAGTCGTACTGCAATTTAGTTTCTTATTCATTTTCTACTTTTCTGACCATTTAAAAAAATAGTTTTTGAGTGCTGTGCCTTTATGACATCTACGGTATTGAAACACATTGGGTCTCATTCATGAAACATTAGTAAATTTGCAAATAAATATGTGAGTGATTTGCACTTAAACAGACCTTTTTAAAAACTCTCCTCCAGATTCACAAATACTGGTAACACTTTACAATAAGGTTCATTAGTTAATGTATTAACTAACATGAACAAACCATGAGCAATACATTTGTTACAGTGTTTATTAATCTTTGTTAATGTTAGTTGATAGAAATAAAGTTTCTTTTAACGTTTAATTGTTTGTTCATGTTAGTTCACAGTGCATTAACGAATGTAAACAAAATTTTAAAAAAGTATTATTAATTGTTGAAATTAACATAAACAAAGATTAATAAATGCTGGATAAGTGCAGTTCATTATTAGTTCATGTTAACTAATGTTAACTAATGAACCTTATTGTAAAGTGTTACCCAAATACTTCGTAAATGTCAAATTGTATAGTGAAATGTGTGTATGTTAATGAATTCCAATCATTCGTAAACAGGGTGCGCATGCACGCTCATTCACATTTAGCATAATCCCCGCCTAGGCACTACAGCTACGCAAATTACGTTTTCTAGGAATGCTGTAATCATCCGGACTCCATTCTCTCGTCTAGCTACATTATGTTGCATAAATGCAGTACCAGGGAACTACACTAACCTTTTCCACTGGTGGCACTTGCGCTACCAACTTTTTCAGTTACTGGCGCAAAATATGATTTGGTCGCACATATTTTTTTCAAGTTATATTAAGGCGCTCTGGATAATAATGAACAATAATGAAACTGTATTGCATACAGATATGCTTTTTATTTTACTTGCCATCTTTTAAACCACATGCCGCCTTGTTTTCTTAAACGTTGCAGTGTTTCCCACAGATCTGAAATTTACTTGGTGGTGGTAGCCGGTGAAAAGGGCAATTATTACCCACTGACAAATAATGGTCTACTATACATGTGATGTAGAACTAATAATGTGTGACACAACACAATACTTTGATTCATTGAAAATTAATATTAATTTCACATTATATTTCATCAATCTAACCACCCCAAACTTTCTTTGCCATTAACAAAGCTGACACTGTTTGTCAAAGCACCACGAAAACACTTACTGTTTTTGCACTGATATATGAAGCAATTAGACCCCTTTTATCAAACTCAATTATATACAATACTATGTATAGTATATTAATAGACAGTGCAGGTCTATAGATTATAAATGTGACTGATGTTATGACTGATGTTATAATGGTAATAATTTCTATTAGATAGGCACTTTTACTGCTTTTGCTCTATCTTTCTATTTCTCTCTTGCCGATTTAAAAAGCTTAATCCACTCATTATTTCAGATTTAAAAGTCTACTTGCTGTCCCGGTAACAAACTTTACATTGCTTTGCTCGTTCAGTGCAATTGGCTTGACATTAGCATTGCTTTTTGCTACAATCTCTGTCCAAACTTAATATGGATATGGTTTTAGAAAATATATGGTTAATTAATAATAAGATTATTAAAAAAATGTGAGAAAGAAAATGCAGCGCGTGGTCGTAACAAGAACAATCGCCATAGAAACCGGAGGCACGCTGAATCTGCACTCGAGCTTTAGCGCGGTAGCGCTCATGGACGTTTTCCGATCGACTCGGGTTATAAACACAACATTAATCAGCCTTGGGACCCAAAGTAATTAAACTAGGACCTAACCGGACCCGACAGACCATTTAAAATATAAACCCGGAACCATACGAGTCCCGCGTCCTCAGTGAAGAAAGACCTCTGCTCAAGTTCAGAAACAAGGAAGACACTGCGCTTGCGTCGCGTCCCATCCAATTCATTGAGAAACAGCTGAGCACGCAAACGCACACTGATAGGGAGAGACACGACGTGCTTTCACGCAAAATGAAGCCAACGTGTTGATGGCTCAGAGCATGTTATAAAACGTATTCTTAAAATCCACATTTCTGTTTTAATAAATGCTCATAGTAAATCATAGCATATTGTCTAAAACATTAGGTAGCACATTTGCGACCCATTAAAAATTAGGGTCGCAACGGCAGTTCAAAAGGTCGCATATGCGACCATTTTGGTCGCAGTGTAGCTCCCTGAGTACCAAGTAATATTAACTTCTCCATTGTCGAGTTGTATGATGTATGATGGTTAGTCAATGTAGTGTTTGTCCCGCCCCTCCTCTACTGTGATTGGATGGCTGTGTTAAAACAGTGACGAGCTCTGTGTTTTCCCAAAGTTAAAGAGTAAAAAAAAATTTACCAAAACAAGCAGCACAAAATAACTTGTGACATGTCACTATGATACGTAGATAGTTCATCAAAATGTTTAATTAGTTTGTCTAAAAGAATACAAAACGTTTTAATGTTTTAGGCAGAATGTACACGTGGTGGGGAGCAAGTGTACATTTCTTTCAACTAACATTTGAAATATACAAAACATTTTCAAATCTAAATAAATTATCATGCTTTGTATCGTATGTGCATGCAATAATTTGATGGTTTTGTAATTATGTTATCTTAAGTTACCTAAACTTATTCAAAGAATTAACGCTGACCGTAGCTTAATGTCAAAAAACTTTATTTATACCCGTGTCATTAACAGAATGCAGCAGACACACTCACCTTAACGTTTTTTTTATATATCCATTATCCTGCTCGATTAAAACATAAACATCAGAAGGAACAATTAATTTACATACACATATCCTAAAAATTAATCTTGTGTGACGATACACTGTAAACCATTTGAATTTAGATCATGATTTTGAATGTAAGTCAATGAAACCCTCTGCCGGTTGGGCACACCAAGATGGCCGCTCGGCCTCTGCGCTGTCTTCACCTCACGCTGTTACGTTAAGCGTTCTATGCGCAATCCAGTCATTTATATAGATCAGTGCTCGCAATGCACATGCGTTAAACGTGTGAGTCAAATAAACTATGCTTTGCAAGGCTGTGCATTCGTACGTCGCCAATACAAGTGATTGCGTATTGCGTACGTTCGCCAATACAAACTAACTATACTCTGGGCATTTCTGTAATGGATGCTAAACAGCAGAATCTTTGGCATATAAATGTGGGCATAGAGTATCTTTTAAAAAAATCTTTGGACTATGGAGAAAGTTTTACGTTCTGTTTTAAGTAGAGCATTTTTATATTACATCAAACTTTTTTTAAGATTTATGATAATCTTATTTCTCATCTCATGGTTTGACCCCATAAAATGTTCAGTTGGCTTTATGTGACTCTGCCTTTGAAATCCCATTTGCCGTGATTTACTGTAAAATCATCTTACATAATGTAAAGAACATTCTTTGAAAATATATCCTGATATCTTTGATATTGACTCGGTAAGGTCATGTCAAAGGTTGAAATTAAAGTAAAATCATCTAAATTTGATGCCCCTAATCTCACAATTATATCTGGCTCTGGATTTCATAGACAGGGTAACATATTATCTCTTACTTGGTCACTCCTTTAGAAGTTTAAGCAACATTGACATTTAAATCAGGACATGTTAGAGTGTGCTCTACTTATTCATAATATACATATATAGCATGCGCTCTTCTTGTCTTGAGATGTTTGTCCATATGTTGTAGAAGTGTCCCACCTCACAGAGGTCAAACCTTTCGGACTAGACTGAACTACCAAGAAGTTACAACTGATTGATCTGTTCTGTCCCTCCCAACTCCCAATCTTAAGCTTTCCCTTATAATGAAAAGCCGGGCCTCTGTTATCAGAAAAGAAGCAAATTCAGGTAATCAATGAGCTCCAGCCTGCCACACCAGCTAATCACTGCTGCATACAGAGGAAAGAGCCCGGCTCTGCACTCACCCACCATCGATCAGAGCCAGATCTGAGCCAACCGCCACTCAGATCCCGTCACCACAGATACATCCCACCCGCTGGTTGGCCCTCTTCGTCTTCCGTTACTTAATGAGGAAGCTCATTAAAAACAGACAGGTTGTGAATACGTAATGAGGCTCAAGCTTGCTTTCAGCTGACTGTAGCGCTGATACCAGAGTGGCATATTGATCTGTTTACTTGGTCCTCTGCGTCCTGTCCTTAAATATCAGCGTTCAGGAGGAGAGCAGAGCTGATGTAAACACCTGCAGCAGGGAGTTGAGTCTATAGGATCTGTTAAATAATGGAGTGCTGTGTCCAGTATCGTTCTAGTGCTGTGTTTACTGATTCAAGAAGGATTGAATCGACCTGAGTCATTAAGCAGAGAAAGTTAAATATGTATTTGTATGTCATCAGGGGGTTTCAGAGAGATCAAGAAAATAAGAAAAACAGATTTGTCGCTCCTTCTGACCTGTCACACATTTCCCATTGTTTGGAGGAACAGCTAGTGTTGACCTTACAACACTGGTTGAGTTAAACTATATATTACTAAAACTTTTTTAATAACCGTTTTTGCCCATGAAGTCAAAATTCTGCCACAAACATCTGTCTAGCAATAAAAAGTGTCTTAGTATTTCTTTGTCAATAAAGTGCCTTAAATGTTTTTGTTGCTTTTGTCCTTGGAACAAGCTTTTAAGTGTTTTTGCCAGACTGTGATAAGCACTTTGATCTGTCCCATCCCACTTCCTTTTTCATTAGAATATCAGTACTGGAAAAAAAAGGAAAACAGCAAACTTAACAAACCACTTCAGAGTTTTATTGTGTGCATATTTACAGTGTCACAGCTGTGTGTGTATGTGTTTGAGGTCTTGCACAGCAACCTTACTAATGAAGTTTGCTGAAGTAATGTGAATAATTACAGTAGTTACCTTGCCACACAATAGCTCGCCTAATGGATCGAAATTTAAATGCTATATACTCGTCCCTTGTGAGGGCACACTAAATCAATCTTCTCTTTAACACACACACACACACACACGCACAATCCAATGCACAGCTTTAGGCCAGGAGCGCACACTTATACCGTAACTACAGTTAGATATTTGCTATATTAATAGTTTCATTTCATCATGTAAGTTGCTTTATTGAATTAATAAAGGGAGAATTTGAACCCTGTCAGCGGTTAATGACATCAATCCAGCTAGCATATGTGCAAAAATTTTCTGTAAATGTATGCTGTATGTGGTAACAGATGGATTTTAAAAGGCTTACTTTAATACTTTCCCCAGCCAGAACTGTGCCAGTCTATCTAGACTACAGATGAGGTTTTCTCGCACCTAGCATTCCCATATTTCCTCTCTCTGCCCTAGAGGGCGGAAAGGGAAGCGTTTTTATCTTCCCCTCGGTCTATGCGTACTGTATTTCTTCCTTAAATTACTTTTTCTGTCTGTGATGAAAGAGTGAAAAAACGATCTAGGCGAGTGAAATGTAGAAATGATAGATCCATAGGAAGTCTTTTCTCAAAGGAGTAGAGCTTGGTGACTGTATCAAAAGACTGTACATTTTGAGATTGATTGGAGTGGGTACGGACTTTATTTCTCATACCCTGTAATTCAGTCATTCATTTCCACTCCTGACCTTTTCCTCCACACAACATTTAGATGGATTCTGGTTTCCTTCACACTAGTTTGATCAAATTCACATTCACAGTGGCTAGAAACTGTGAAAGAACAGATTGATTAGACTTTACTTGGTTGTATTTACTTATGAGTTTCTGTTTGCTACAACTTGGATGAAATGTTTGTTTTTCTTCTGCTATTTTCTAACAATTGATTTTGGAGTAAGCAATCAGAAGGAAGATAAGAAGGTTATGTTAGAATAAAGTCAATTGTTTTATTTGTATTTAGGCCTATGTATTTTTTTATGATTCTGGTATCTGTATTTTAATCAGTGTTGGGGGAAACGCATTACAAGTAATGTGCATTACGTAATAATAGGCTATTACTTTTAAGAAGTAACAAATAAAGTAACGCATTACTTTTTAAATGTACAGATTAATATTTGAGTTACTTTTTCAAAAAAGTAATGCAAGTTACTTTACTTAATTCAATAAAAAATATGTACTGAATTAAACTAAACATAGTCACATTATGCACTCTATGCATGCACGCCTGTGTGGAAACAGTTTGAGTCAGAAACTGAGATGGCAGGCCAGAGCTCGACATTTTTGTGATGAAATATGCAATTTCTGAATGCAGAACTTTTCAGTCAGAAAAAACACCTGCAAGGTCTGAAAGAGATCAAGCCTCAGCCAAGAAAAAGTAACGCAAAAGTAACTAAAAAGTATGTAAGCATTACTTTCCATGAAAAGTAACAAAGTAACACAATTAGTTACTTTTTCGGAAGTAACTTAATATTTGAATGCATTACTTATAAAAGTAACTTTCCCCAACACTGATTATAATAGATTGGAGACAAGGCACATAGTGAATTGCATACAAGTTGAAATATGGTAACATTGTGGTAACATAAACATTGCTGTGTTTGAAGCTTGCTAAGCCATTCTTAAGGTGAGAAAAACCAGATGTCAAAAAGGGCCCAAAAGTCTGTTGCCGAATTATTTTATTAGGATGTTGTGATGGAAAAGCAACTCTTATTACACACTTGCATACAAACCAACACACTTTGGTCTCCTGGACTGAAAGCGAGACCCAACAGCTGTCTTTTTCTTGTGCTTTGCTGATGTCTGAAGCGATGATGGGGTGATTATGACCTTCAACGGTCATTTAGGACGTGGGAGGAGAAAATCAAGATGCTGTCAAAGAAATGCCAGATGATCTATTCAAACAAGCTTATTTTAGCAATAGGAACAAAAGCAGAATAACCGCCAGGTATCACAAACAACTAAATAGCACCATCATGGCTGACGTTTTAAATATAATACACAAGTAGGCTTTTTTGTGCGATTGTGTTATTGTGATTGGTCAAAATTGTTTCTGAGCAACTGTATGCAACAGCGTGTATAGTCATGAAATATTAACTTTTCATGGACAAGCATTTCATGTCAAGCCCTGGTTTTCCATTATGACATTTAATAACTAACGTAAACACATCACAAAAAAATTAGTGTATGTGGAAATTAATGAAGATTAATTTGTGAAATACAATTATTTTCGTTATTATTTCATTGCATTGACTAATGTTAACATATTTAACACAATCGTAAAACATAGATTTTTACATTTTTATGCATTAATTAAACAAACTATGCTATTAATAGGAAACTGCTTGAAGTCAAGAAAACAGGGCGAATGTTTGATTTCTTTAGTCTTGCTGTGACTTGGCTTTGTGACTTGTGTCTACAACAATCCCAAAGTCCCTTAGCAGAGTACGCCGGGTAAGTGTGCATATCCAGCAGGGCTCACGTGCTATCTTCTTCTAGTGCCATCAGGGCCATGAAGCCAGTGTATTCATGCAGAGCTCAGGGCTGACTTAGATAAACAGCTCCGACTCGGCCTCAGGCTGTTTCGGCCAAAGTTAGCAGCCTTAATTGCTTTTTGACCTGCAATGAGTGATGTGCTTTTCACTTTTCCCCAAGACACTTGCATATTTCAGTCACACAGAAATGCCCTCACATGCAAATGTCTGTTGGCCAAGAGTGCAGAACGTGGAGGTTAAAACATTTGCTTCATTTATGGCACTGGAATTTTTTTTTTTTTTTTTGGAAAAAGTGTGTTCATAAGACATTTGCTAATTCAAGGCTGTTTCACATAATGGATGTTTACAAAAATACCATAAATTAAAAAAGAATTTATACTAGTTTCCCAGTTAAAATGACATCCATTTGGTTTTTAATGGTAGCTGAATCAGTAAAGCTGGCTATAATTTTTACTGTTAGTTCTGGACATTCTAAGGGTTTCCCAGCATCTGCATATTTGAGCTCTTCTTACCAGAAGAGGCTGTATGCATTTAGATATCCTGTATGACGTTTAGATCTTGCATAATTGAATGACTTGTATATAACGATTACAAAATGCTGCAAACATTTGTTGATGCTTAAGACGGAAACGCTCAAGTGTATGTGAACGTTTGAACAAGATGATTTGTAATTGTTATTGTTTTGTTCTCAGAGAAGTATGTAAATATCTTATCTAGCTTCTGATAGAGAGTATGATATTTGTACGTTTCCCAGAAGATAAAAACAATGTACACAGATTAGCACAAATACAACTTTAAAATGCACTGACCTTTGGATCTTTGTTTATTGTGTTTCCTTCTTGAACATGAATAAATGTTTGCATTGCTTTTTCATGATTTTTGAGTGCAACTCTAAGTTGTTCTGTCTGGAGTGTACATAAAACTTCAGCTTTTTGTACTACTTTGACAATATGATACATCATCATCTAAAAAATGCTTTTGTTTCAACCCATAATAGGGTCAAATATGGACAAACCCAGATGTTGTAACTTATAGCATGGGTTGTTGTTATCCAACTATGGGTTTAAACAACACAGAATTTGGGTTAAAATTAACACAACTGTTGGGTTTGTCTATATTTGACCCTACGCACTTCTTCAGCTGCATTAAATGTTCCAATTTGCTGTATCATCTTGGAAAGTCATAAATCCTCTATAAACAGTAAAAACACATGAAAGAACCAAGTGTAAATACCCTTGTGGCCACAGTGACCATTTTTGTTAGCAGCGAGTAAACCGGAGACTGCCATAATGATGACACCTGACCCTACAGTCCCTGTAGAGAGAAAGATAAGATGTGTCAGTGGCCAAACAGAGGCCAGATCCATTATTACATATCAGCAGTCTCACCATGGTCCACCCGAGATGTTTGATCACTTTGATTTGTTCAAACAGCATAACGATTTTTGTGTTTACCGTGTCTCGCTTCCACACAGCAGGTGTCTTCTATGTGCGCTGTTCATTTATATTTAATGTTAGCCTACTGCGTTGGTGGCCACAAACACTTCCTGCTGAAGGTTTGCCCATGCAGGCCAGAATGTTAGAATGGTGTATTACATTATTGTGCTTTTTCAAGCCAAAGACCCTTGATGGATAGAGAGACAAAGCAGGAACCTTCCGTCACACAAATATTTTGTTTTTCAACTAGGGATGCTTAACGATTAATAGCGATTAATCGTTAGCAGAATAAAAGTTTTTGTTTACAACATATATGTGTGTGTGAATTGTGTATAATAACTTTGTATAAATAAATGTACACACATGCATGTATATGTTGTAGAAATGTTTACATGTGTAATTATTTTTAATATTTTTAAATTATTTTTGTAATTTACATTTGTATATTTATGTATAATTTATATTACATATATAAATATAAATACTTAATATATACAATTTTTCTTAAAATTATACATGAATGTGTTCATATTTTTATATATACATATTTATTATACACAGTTTACACACATATGTGATGTAAACAAAAACTTTTATTCTGCTAACGATTAATCGCGATTAATTGTTTAGCATCCCTATTTTCAACCATTAAAACATGCATATTTTTATTTTACGCATTTACAATATGGGAGGGTCAATGGAACATGCAGCTAAAAATGATCTTCTTTAGCTTTCGTCAGGTTATTTTATATATGTATATATTTTGTCTCAAAAATCAATAAGCAATAATTAGCCAATGTCCTTGGAGTATACAGACCCCTGTTTTAAGGCCCCTGCTCTATTATTTCACCTTTTAGCTTCTCAGCAGGTCTTAGGGGCTGCCTTTAGTGTTCCTCTATCAACACAATATGGAGTAACTTGTAACTGTTTATCTGGAGAGGCTCACTTCTGTAAAATAGGCAGAGAGCTCTGGAAACTGGACACAAAGTCCTCTATCATCTGTTCCAAACGACTGCCCACTCACTGCAAACAAGGCCACCACTGTGGTAGATTGCCGCTTTTCAGGGAACGAAGGCTGGACACGAAAGTGAGAAAAGGGGAGATGGTTACAGATCTGTTTGAGGATCAGAATAGTCAGAACATATGAGTCAGTCATGTGTGTTCAGCAAAACACATTTGAACTTTTTATATACATAATTTGTGTCTATTGCAAGCTTTTGTACTTTACATGCGTGCCAAAAACTCTTTTAATAGTTTACTTTTAATAGTTGTATTCAATAGAGACCAGGGGTTTTGTGTATTGGTGTCTGTGGAACTTCAGTCTGACTTTTATTGGTGAACCACTGACTCACTTCCAGTTACACTCAGCTATTTCATACTGTATCCCAAATCCAATCTTTTACTCTATTTCTACAATTGTACACACAGTAGGCTGTACAGAGAGAGAAATTCACATGTTGATTTTATTCATATGTAAAATTTGTTTCTCTGGCTCCCAATGTGGTTTCTTATCAGGGGAGTAATGACCATATTTTCACCTAGCATATGCTTATACATGTTTTTTGCCAAAGGAATGTCATCTCTATTAGGACAGTATTCCACTGTTGTGCACAGAATAACAATGGTTTTGTTATACATTTGATTGATAGCTAGGTAGATGATTTTGGATGTCTATATGGTGTGTGGTGTGCCAACCACTTGTATGTTCAAACTTACAATGACATAACAATGAGTGCATTTACATATTGAGGGGTGAGACACAGATGGGCATAAATTACATTTTACCAACTTTACAGTAGGGCCAGAACAATAATTACCATGGTGTGGTCTAGGGATGCACAATTCATTGAAAAACTAACCGGGATTACAATAATGGCTGAAACAATTGCATAATGGCCAAAAACGTTAATTACAGCTACCCTTTTGTGCTCATTTCTGTGCGTTTTGGCAGTATGTTCTGGCACCAAACAGTGGTAAATCAGAAATTTTGAAATTGATAAGTTGACGTGTCCTTTTGTCATTCGTTTGGATTTTTTACCAACAACATAGCTTTCATCATAATGACTATTATTTATTATTATTTAATGAAGATTATTTAGGGTGTTAAGAATTTACCATACAGCTGCTTCACAGAAAGTTTACAACTTTTTACAGCTTCACAAAAACTAAAATGTAAAATCTATTAATTGGCAACAATACCTGTGATTACAATATTAAGGTGAATAATCGACAATTATGATTTTTTTTGTCAAAATCGTGCAGCCCTAGTGTGTACAAATGTTTATTTTATAATTTTAAATTAATTAAGAATTCACTTGTGTCCTCTTGGCAGCAGAAATATGTCTTTATTTAATATATATGTATATTTCCATTTCACCCAAAATGTCACTTACGCCCTTCTGGTTCTCACCCCTCAATATACAGCTTGCCTTAAAAGCAACATGCACAACACATTCACACATCAAACAGGCCACCAGAATGGCAGTAAATGTGTTTATATGCAGTAAGAGAAATCAGGGTAATGGGCAAATGTGTGCTGCTTGTTATTTTGGTTTAAGGGTTTAGGAACTTTCCCCTGATAAAAAAACATGAAAGATGTTGAGTATTATGCATGATTGTGCATATTTGAATGTATGTCTGTGCGTCATTTAACAAAATAAGACTACTCGATTAAAGCTGTAATGCTTAATGTTTGAATCTGCAAAAATAATGTCTGCATTCAAACAAGTTTTAAATACACCCCCATCTTTCATTGCGTGGTTCTCCCCTAAACCCACTCCACTGGATGAGCAAATACTGCTATGCTGTGCTTTGTAAACAAACTGCTTTATTCAAGCTGTTGAGCTAAAATTATCCGCATTTAGCACCATTTTTTATAGTGTATTAAATAAATTTGATTAGCCTCAGTGCAGTTCAGTTTGAGAAACACTGAATTATCTCCAAAGCTTCTGAATAAAGTAGGTTATAATAAGATTCATAGCTGAGCCTTTTACATTTTATACTTAGTAAAACATTTTCAGAGTTCAGAAATGCACAAACTCCAGTGACCTTTAAATAGGTAATGACAGTTTCAGCATTTCAAGAAATTAATTGAGTGTTCAGATGTGATTGTTCAAGTCCATCATTCTTACTAAACTGTGCTGGTTCCAGGTCTAATACATTTCAAGGGGAGCAGATGAAAGAAAAGACAGAAGGGGAAAATGGTTGTATAAATGAATAAATTGTCTGCAACAGATTAATGTGGTAATAAAATATGTGGTGACGCTTTCTTGTCTGCTGAAAATCCAAACATTAGATATTGATACACTCTCTCAGAGATTAAACTTATCCTGGACAGTTAATGTGGACAGTGCACTGTGATATTTGTAGTTGATCACAAAAAATATTCATACAGAAAATTCTTGAAACTAACCAAATAAATGCATATTTACTGCTATTAATCATGCTATTTGCTGGCAATGATTACACTTCAGTGGTTGCCAAGACATGCAACACCTGCATGCAATGTATTCTAGGTATGATGTCTAGATGAGAAAGACAGATCGGACTTTGCATCTTTGACATTCTATAGTAGTGGTCTTCACAATTTTTTTCAAAGAGCCACACGGATAGGACAAAGTCAATAGGAGAGCCACTTTTACCGCAAATAATCAAAAGACATCCAGTCAGAAATAGCATGTCTGCTTATACAGTAAACCTGTCATCCCTGAACATATGCAATGCATTTAATACAAAAGGGGGGAATCATACTTTATCGTTCAGCAGTCAAATTTTGAACTGAGACAACGTTGATTTTCCTTAATGATGAAAGTCAGGATTACCTTAATGCTAAGCATTGTTATAAGGTGCATATGCCGAAGATCAGAACATCAGGAAAGAAATGTCACAGTATGAATAAGATAAGGAGGCATAACAGTAAAAGGCCAGAGGCTAAAACACTGAATTGAGGCAGTCAGGAACAGCAAATAATGGAGTGTGTCAAATGTGTTGTTTTTTGGACTCCAGGCTATTTTTTATAGACTATGTCTATCTGTAGTCATGGTTACAAAACAAATTCCGTTCCGGCAATTGGCACTGCAGTTTACATTCACGTAATGTCATTTAAAGCAGCGATTTGATATTTTGCCTCCAGCACTGTAAAGTGATTTAGTGTGCATACTGTATTGCAGTGCTTATATGGTTGTTTTAGCAATGGCTTTAATCTAGAGAGATGGAAGTGAATGTATAATAACCTTTAAGCCTGTAATGCTAAAATGCAAACCTATGGGGTATGCTCAACGTCTTTCAGAGCAGCACCATCACCAGTATTGTACATTAGCACAAATTGTTGAGCATTTCAAGCTTTCACTTCAAATGCTGTTTACACCTTTAGATATACAGTACACATTTTGCAGATGTGTTTTGGGTTCATTGTTATCTGCTGCAGTCAATGGTTTTATTGCTAAGCAGATATGATATAGCAGTAATATCTTGTAAAATCTTGGAGGTGGTTTTGTGTCACGTGCATGAATTTGGACCTGTCAGAAAATAAGGTTTAAAGCAGTACCTTTTCTATCGCTGGTGGATTTGTTTTTTTACCTTTAAAGGTGCAAAACACTATACAATGTTTTACCTTTTGGGGTACATACCTTAAAGACCTATTATGTACCTTTTAAAGGTACAGTTAAATGTTTTGTACCCCTAACATTTAACTGGTACAAAATTGGTCCTTAAAGGTACACAAAAGGTCATTGGGGTATAAAATTGCCCCCGAAAGGTACAGCATTTCAATGTGTTGTATACCCATGAAGGTACAAAACAAAGGTGCCATCCCAGCGAAAAGGTACAGTTTTTCAGAGGGCTGCATGGTATTTTGAAAATTTATCGTCGTTGTGTATGTGTGATTTCCATATCGCAGAATTGCAATAACTTAAACATTTGTGTGTTGCATGCTTATTGTCCAAATTACACCAATCAGAAGGGGCCTTACTAAATACCTGCCAAGTAGGTCTTATACTGTTATACTATTGGCTACACAGCAGGCGCAAAGGTAAATCTAGCGGCTCAAAGCATAATATGGGAAGAGATGAGCAAGGAAAACTACAGTGATGAAGTTAAAAATCCTAAAAACAGTCCTGCTGATAGCCCTGTGGTTAGTGTGCCGACATATAGCGCCAGTGCGCTCACAGCGACCCGAGTTCGATTCCCGTCTCTCTGGTCCTTTGCCGATCCTGCTCCCCTATCTTTACCCAACACTTTCCTGTCAACTCTCTACTACAACACTATCCAAATAAAGGCATAAAAGGCCCTAAAAATATATTTAAAAAAATCTTTTTTTGGCCTGAATTAGAATTAGACATACAAGAATATGTATTACCTGCTTATTTCAGTATGATAATTACATATCTGAATGATTTTTAAAAAATTGCTAATAAAAATAGAATTTCTCTGCAGTGCTTCCCAATCCTGGTTCTCGAGCACCCCCTCACAAAAAGTTTTAGATGTCTCCTTATTTAAAACACCTGATTTAACTTATCAGCCTCCTTCCAAAATGGTAAACATGTCTCCCTAACAAGCTGATGAGTTAAATCAGGTGTGTTTCACGAGTTCTCATTATAATGTAATCGATAGTGAATGAGAGAAAGCATATTTGGCATGCTGTCCGAGGAGAGGGCTCCGAGCTCTGAATTTTAGCCTGAACCCAGAGTACTCCCCCCCTCTTTAACTATGATAAATGAAACTAGATGAAAGTGAGGTGATGGGGTGGAGGAGGGATGCTGCAAAAAATCTGTCATGGGACAGAGGTGAGTGACTGCTATTTATAGGCACCTCTTTGCACTGATTGGTTGGGTCACATGACCATGCTCCTCCCGAACTTAGTTAAATAAACTTTATTAAATAAGGAGACATCTAAAACTTTTTGGGAGGGGGTGCTTGAGGACCAGGATGGGGAAGCACTGCTCTAGGGTATTGATATACCGCAAGAAATACCATTACGGCAATACGCAACAGTAGAATTTTGTATCAAATATTTTCTCAATATTGTGCAGCCCCAGTTTAAAAAAAAAATTTCTGACAATGTACTTCACTAAACAATGAAACATAGGCAGTGTTTCTGAATCCTGTTTGAAAACTCATTCATTCTGGTAATTCATTTCAAATCTCCAGTATCTTTATATTTGTCCAGCCTCTGGAATTGTGAACAAATGACAGAGAATGTTGTGATATCCACCTAGGTAAATCCACAGGCTTAACCAGGTGGCAGCGCACCATCCCTCTATCCGCACATGCATCAAATTCCATCCTCAATTCTGTGTGTTTGACAAATCCCATTTCCTCGAGTGGACTTTGGCTGATCTGGATGCAGCAGCTCAATTTTCAGAGATATATGAAAAACAAGCACCAACCAGCTTTATTTTCTTTTCCGGAAAAAATAGAAAATTGAGAAAGAGAAACAACGAGAAAAATAATTTAACCAGCATGTAGGTCAGTGATCTGGACACTGTAATATTGCTTTTAAGTTCAAACCTCTGTGTCTCTCTCTCTCTCTCTCTCTCTCTCTCTCTCTCTCTCTTTGTTTCTCTTTGTTCCCATTGTCTTTCAGTTGTGTTAAGGCCAATGTACATGCCTAAACTTGCAAGCCTGTTTAAAGAACATCTATTTCATTGCTAAAAACAATGTTATTTTGTGTATTTGGTATAATACAATGTGTTTGTGTGGTTTATGGTTAAAAAACACATTATTTTCCCCATACCATACATTTTTGTAGCTCCAGATTTCACTCTCTTCCTGAAATGCACAGATTTGAAAAGCTCAGTGTCCCTGATTGGCCAGCTAATCTGTACATTGAGATTTGGCCTGAATACCTCTGATGTCATTACCGTGTTTGAAAGATTCGGTTGATAATTTCCATCTTTACTACATCACCAATCCCAGGAAGTAAACTGTTGCCTACAATCTGTGTGTTTGTTGTAGTCCAAGAAAAGATTTTATGTTGGAGACGATTTCTCACGTCTTCGTTTACTTTGTGGTTTGTACTTTTTGCATATCGTTAACCTGTCCTAATACACACTTACACATGGAAATGTAAAAACGTGAATCGGACAATAGGTGCTCTTTAATGCAAGTCCATAAACTTATACTGCACATTAGCCTGTGATCTTTATTTAAAGGCCAGTTTGTAAGGGGTAAGTCATCTTTGTCACATGTGACCTAAGCTGGCATTTTGGATGCACACGTCTGAGTGTCTGTATATGTCACTGGCCCGTGATCTTCAAAATGGACAGATGCAATGGTGTGTACATGCATAAGGTCAGTCTCCCCCATAACCAAACACAACAGACATAATAGAACAAAAGAGCGAGGAGATGCATTTAGTTAATGGCTCCATCTCCTTCTCAGAGTGGCATTAAACAAATTACAACTCAATCTCACTAATGCAAAGCCTCAACCAACAGGTGGACACTCTTTTCAAAAAGGCCAAGCAACTCAGTCACTTTGACTCTTAAAAAGGACCACAGCGTTTGGGAGAAATATGTATGAGAGAAGAACAATTTGCACATTGGTCTAAATGATTATGTTCCTGCTAAAACATCAACTAAAATCGATTACATTTGCTTCTATGTTTCCATTTAATGAGGTAATGTCTCATTCAAAAAGTGATTTATCATCCAGTTAAGTGTTGTGACAAGCTCGGTAGATTATAAGATGAGGTTGAACCAAGAGCTTTTACTACGTCAAATGAGATGAGGCTCAGATCCTCTTTATAGAACAAATATGTTTGGATTAGTGGGAGTCCAGAAACAGTGAGGTCAGTAAGGTGGTGACAGGGAGCAGCAATTTTAATCCCATACACACCGGCTCGCTAGCATGTCAGGATGAGTTCTCTGCACAAATATTAGATTGTATTAGGCAGTATGGAAAGGCTTCAAAACCACCTTTTTGATCTTAGGAAAATGTACTGGGCAAAAACTTCTACAACTGTTTAATGCATTTTTCCTCAATGAGCAGGCTTTGTGATGGTTCTGCACCAGTTTACAATACCATTATTTGGTTTAACAGCATATTGTGCACATTTGAACTCTCTCCAACAGTTGTTATGATGTTGACATCCAGCTTACAGTAGTCGATGATTTGATTTGATAATAATCACGCAAGTTGAGAGGAAAGTATATGCTGATTTAAAGCATAGTTTGTTGATGTTAAAAATGTGGTTGCTGCCATTTTATGTACTCACCCTAGCCAATTTTTAATCCATTTAGCACACTACATACTATTTTTTTTTCTTTAATGGTGCACTACGGTGCCATGACCTTTTGGCAAGAAAATTTGAAGGTGATCAGTTGCTAACAACCCTAGCCTTTGTTGTTCCTGTACTTTTTTGCTGTTTTCCTTTTTTTTGGCAACCTTCCCCAAAACGCTCTGCTCTGCCTATTCGCTCTTATTTTAGCTGTGGTTTTGGAGACAGTTCGCCCATGTTCCTGTGTTCCCAGGCAGTGTTACGTCAATATCGTGGTGGTTGTGGTTGACTAGCGCCCCAAATGCTCCTTCAATCAGCATGAATCTGACCTCCAAGCACATTGATTCCAGGCGCAGTGTCACACATAAACGAGCTGGACACCAGACTGGCGTGGCTTCCCTGCTGCATGTGCAACGCACCCATTTTCACACTCCATTGTTAAAAAGTTATTTTTTTTAAGATCGTTGTTGGTTGGCTTGTTTTAACAATTGTGTTTAATACCAAAAGTCATGACATTTCTACAATCAAAAAGTTTTTTTGTAGTGGGCAGATGGTGAATAGCACCCGTAGACCAGCCACTCTCTCCTGAGATGCCCAGCTGACGATCTGAACTTGACCCTAGATTGAAATGCCAGCCTCTGTCTGTCGTCCCAGTCTGGCATTGATTCAGACCTCCCAGCTGAGACTGGCACGGCCTGTTTCTTTGTAGAGGTTGAGCTGTGTTTCCTCCAGGCAACAGAGGCTTACATGTCTGGTGTGTTTTTTTAACAAATGAACAGCAGGCCAAGCAGAACGTAGATTGCCACATTGAAAAATATGAATGGATCACATCATGCGTGCAACATGCCCACTCTTATTTATCTGGGCGCGCTTGCAGTGGACTATGTAGTTGGTGATGGATGACCCAGAGGTCTGTAATTAGGAAGCCGGAAATTTAGCTATGGTAGCTCTCATAATAAAAATAATCAGTATTACACGCTTATGTATACATATCTACACACTTTCTAGTAAGTTTAGTCCTTTTCCAGATTGATTATGCAAGCTGTTAAGGACACCTAATGTCGGATGTGGCCGAAGAGGGATGAAAGGAGTGGTAATTTAAACTGATAAGACTTGCCCTCAGGCCATGGGCAGCTTTTGGGTATGTCTGTGTGTGTGTTTCCCTGGTGTGTGCCCCTTTATGTTGCTGTTATTTCTGTTAGCATAGAGTGATCGAGGTCAGCGTTGTCCTGGGAGGAAGAAGACATCACACTGATATTAAAAGCGCCCGTCAAATTGCATCGTATCAGAGGGAGCAGAGCCTCACTCCAAAGACGAGACAAAGGCCCGAGTCCCCTTTGTGACCACAGTGTTCGGGTTCACAAGCTTGACAGGAAATTGCCTTTTTGGATAGCTGTGTTTACTGTGAGTGTAACAGTTTTTAATATAACATACTCGACTGCTTCTCTGCTTAAAGGGCACACTGATGGAGTGGTGCGGCTGTGATTTCTATAATAATGTTGTAAAAGTATATATCATAAAAATTATTCAAATTTGTAAGTAAAGATTATTAGAAAAGCGGGGATATGTAGATCAGGATCCTAACTGTAGGCTGTTTCAGTTGCCAAGCAACATACTGTAGTAGCTTAAATTAATTTAGGATGTGCACATATTTCTGCATTGTATACATAGGCGTAAAATGCGGGTCTCCAAATCACAATTTGGCAACAAACTATCTGTTTTATAATGTTGATCTAAAGAATCTGCATTATTTAGTTAACTAAAAGTTACTTTTTTAAAATGCTTTGACAAAAATGGAATAGAGGAAGACTGATACACAAAGATTGAAAGAGGATTTTGGCAAGTAGTGAGTAGTAGACATTCCTTAGGTCAGGAGTGGGGAACCCTGGTCCTGGAGGGCCACTGTCCTGCATAGTTTAGTTCCAACCCTAATCAAACACACCTGAAATTAATTTCGAAGTAGTCCTGAAGACTTTAATTTGATTTTTCAGGTGTGTTTGATTAGGGTTGGAACTAAACTCTGCAGGACAGTGGCCCTCCAGGACCCAGGGTTCCCCACTCCTGCTTAGGTGCACCTTGAGACATTTGCTCTGGAAAAGACAGCCATATCCCAGTACTTTCATCAGAAAGGTTAGCTGTTGTCCCCTTTCCTACAGTACTTTAGCAATTGACATCCTAATGGATTTCCCTTGTTGAAGGCTGCCTAAAAAACCTAATGTTTAACACAGCGACTAGGGAGTCATCAGTTTTATGCTTTGAACTCATATGTCTCTAACGGGTGCAACAAAGTAAATGCTTTAGTCACCCTAACTCCACATGTACCATGGTAACACAGCAAAAAGGAATGCCATTTAAAAATATTTTGTAAGCTGCTGTGTCTGAGCGCTACATGTGTATAATTCATATTTATATTCTTCCACCTTAAAGGCAGGGTGCATGATCTCTGAAAGCCAGTGTTGACATTTGAAATCATCTAAAAAAACTCGCCCCTACCCCAATATAATCTGGACCTTCTTTTGATAGACCCGCCCCACACATAAGCAACCCAGGCAATGATGTTGGTTAGTAGAAATGCCCCTTACTGCTGATTATTTACAAGTGTGTTTTGGTCCTCGGCCCAACTCCCTTTTCCAAAGCATTTCTCAAAAATCGTGCACCCCGCCTTTAAGAATGTGGGCCTATTGTGGGCATTATAATTCAAGCGTGGCTCCATGATTTTACACCATGGTAAAAACATTGACCATTATTAGTTTTAACTGATGATGTTGTTTAGAAAAGGGCAATGTGTTAGATATAACGTCTCAAAAGCTCAAGCATGTATGCTGCTCTGGCTGTGTGCTGCAATGCATCATTTCATGAGCAGAGATTGAGAGATTTTCCTAGCTGCATAATCTTTCCAGTCAGCTCATTAGGCCCCAGAGCAGTCGGGTGGCCCTGCTGGGCGCCTGCGTCACATCGGCTCTCAGCCCAAATGTTCAAGGCCAATCAGTCCACTTCAGAGGAAAAGAAATGCAGAAAGGGTTAGATAACAAGTTGTAGAGGACGAATGATAGAGATATACACAGAGGGGGGTCATATCATTCATTTGGACGCTTCCGAGGTCCAACAAAATTGAGTAATCAAGGTCTTTCAAACTGGACTTCTCAGTGCACACCAGTACACTTAAATGCTGAAGATTGCAAAATAGTTGTGACAGCTTTTATCGGTTTACAAAGAATCTATGTATCCAGCAGAGAGAAAGAACAAAAACATCTGATTGGGACAAAGTCCCTTCATGTCGTCCTCCATGTGATCTGTTGTAAATGATTTTCTTGTTTTGTGTAATGTTTTTTTTTACTGGGAATTAACAGAATGCTCGGATTAAATCTGCTGTGTGTGCACTTTACTACCACAGGACTCATTGCTTGTGAAGGTCAATTTTAAGGTTTTGTAAACATCAGTGTTTCCTTAATTCTATTTTTCAATGCTTTGGTTATTGGATTTGTGAATGTAAACATAAGCCTGTTAAAGCAGTCTATGTGTTTTTGTTGGTACAAGGTAAAAGTGTGTCAGATTAGAGCATTGGTAATATTATTAAAATAGCAGGAACTTTATTTTTATTGGCATGCACTGCATTTGTGCTAGTATATGGCATTTTACAGCAGTATTTATACTGTACATTTATATTATAAGGCAATACTAATAATACAGAATTGAGGCCTAAGACGTTCACCAACCTCATATAGGGATCTTTTGCGTTTAACTCCAGCTCTCTCTTCTTTCCATAATTTTCTAATATTCTCTTTATTAACTTCTCTTTATTGTAAGTACCTGTGACAAAAAGAGAATTTTCGGCATAAATCTATGTTATATGTAACTTAAATTCTGAAACTGAAATAAATGCCTTTTGATAGCAACAACTCTCAGAGGGTGTCTTAGACCTCATTTACATTGCATATTTGAGGTGACTAAATTCCAATTTTTTTTTCTTGTGTGGCACAGATCAGATATGACCCACATACGTGTAAGCAGGAAAGATTCACATAGATTCCGATCGGATTCAGGCCTTATTCATAATTATGTGGAGATAAATCGGATATGAATCGGATACATGCATTCACATCCAAATGTAAGCGGACAGATCAGATATTCCCATGTAAAGACGTGTCGTGTGTCATTGAAAAGGCAACGCTGGCAAATGACTTCAACTCGGATTTACACCACCCACTATCACATGACTTTGAAATTTTAGGTCTCGTTACAGAAATAAAGCTCTATAATCTTGTATAATCATTTTTTCTGTCGATTACATATTGCAACATTTTACTTTTGCTGAGGTTTAAGCTGTTCCGGTCAGTATGTCTACATTGATTTGTTTTGCCAAGTGTTTGGTGTAAATGCCGATATCGGATACAAGTAAGTGGGTGGTCAAAAATTGGATACTGGCTACGAATTTGAATTGGGCATCAAGATTTGCAGTGTAAAGCCAGCATTTGATGCTATTCCCTTGCTGAAGAACACATAAGCCTTTTACTTTACATTTAAGATGGGAAAGGTGAATTGTGATGCACCAACAATAGAGATCCTGTGTATAGCGAAACCCTGAATCACCACAAAGAAATGAAAATAAATCCTCCTTAGTGTTGCGTCATCTCCATTACAAAAGATCTGGACGGATATATTACTGTATATTACACACACTGAAAAGAATCCACTAGCACTGGGTGCTTTCTCAGATGGGTCCGTCTGGACATGTTCCTAGCCAGAGGCTCATTCATCAGCCACTCTAGTGTGTGAGTGAATAAACGTCTGTGTGTGTATGAAGCTCCGGCAGACAGGCTAAAGATGAACATGAGAGATTTATGTCCCTGAGCTTAGGATCCATGATGGAGTGAAAGTGGAACTCAAACCCCATTGATGAACTCTCCATCCCCCACTCTTTATGGTTTTTCATTTTTTCTTTGGCCTCTGTGTTTCCCCACTTCCTCAACTATTGTCTGAGATCGATCTACAGACACATTGTTTCTTTCATAATTGTATTTTCTCTCTCTTTTCTCAAAATCGTTTTATACATGTATTGTGTTTCTGTGTAAGAGATATATTGCTCTTAAAATAGACCGACAATAATCATATAATATCTGCAATGGTTTTTGTAACTATTATGAAACCAATGCACAAATCTCAGATTATTGTACACATCCCATACACAAATGTGCATGACTGCTCGTAACTTCTAGACAGCCTTGATCATGACAAAGGATTTATTTTTCTACTGAGCATTTGATTGGCAGATCTAAGCAGTGATATGCCTATTTGTACTTGTCATGATGACAGAGAATTATTAACCATCCACGCCTCGGCCGCCAAACTTTGATTCTCGCTCTCATTAGCATTATTCAGCAGTTGGTGTATGGCCATGTCTGTGGTTTAAGATGGTAATTCCGCCTGGAGGGGAAAACATGTACGGCACACAATTTTGATTTGCGCTTTAAAACCAAAAAAATTGGTCAGGGTGTGTCGGCCGCCTGGGAGATACGCTAACACACTGTGGTGTGTCTGGACGTCTCCAAAGGTTAACCACTGAAGAAGTCACCAGTTCAATGTGACGTGACACCTCCCTCTACCCCACCCTGATGGTCCCCATTGTACAATCTGTAGAATCAGGGACCATGGGTTTTTGAATGTCGTTGTAAGATGTGACACTCAGCTTTTTATATAAAAATTTAAACCTTCAATTAGAGCATCAGTAGCCTGGAGCATACATATAGATACATATTGTAATCAAATGTATGGCTTTTAGTTACTTTGCGCATGTAAGAAGCCTCTTTGTGGGTGAGGTGTCAAATGTAAATTGACATAATTGCACATGCAACGCTGCATCCCGCACACAATATTACATTTACTGGTCTGCTGTTGGTCCTTAAATGCTAGTACTAGTAAAACTCCGAGTAATTTCTCTCTCTTGCATGCAGGAAAAGATTGGTCTACAATTGCACAGTGGGCACAAAACATTGTAATAAAATGTAAGGGCTAGTTTATTGCAGTACGATTTAAAATAAATATGACTTTAATTTTATTTTTTTCTGTTAGTTATTATGTGTTTTAGTCTGTTTCCTTTCACATACTGATATTTTTGCTGACTTCACAGACAAAAACTAGCACTGTATGTATTTGGTGAACCAAGCAGAAAAAGTTCATGACCTCCTCAAAACTGTCACAGCCAAATTTCCCTGTGAAGTCAGGCTTCTTTTAATGAAGACGTAAGCCTGCTCTTTTGATCTTACTACTGGTTGAAGAGGTTGACAGCATCTCTTTCTTCCGTCACATCTGAGGGTATTACAAGTTGATGTCTCATTGGGATGAATCTGGGGTGATCATTTTTTTTGTTCTCCCTCTGGGCTCCAAACCCACCTTGTTATTTTGAGTCCCCCCAGCTGGGAGAGAATAATGCAAGCTGACAATCTTGTCACTATCCATACCAACACCTTCTTCACACACATGCCCACACGTTCTTCCCTATGCACTGAAGATCAGAGGAGAGAGAATGGATCAGTATGCGAGTAACACAATACTCACATGTGACAGGATTGATGAGAGTCTCTGAAATCTTTTGTGTCACTACTATCATCATCATCATATCTAAAAATCTATACAGTGCTGTTTTAAACAAAACCAAGCTATGTAAGCATTTTTAGTAATACTCTAAATTAGCTTGGTACAGCATGTGTGTATGTGTGTTATGGTGTTTGAATATCACAGGCCTTTGTCTTTTATCTGCTGACAAGGAAGCTACAGAAATGCTACCCTCAACTGTAAAAGACTGAGTTGTGTTTTACAGCTGAGACTCGCTCATTTATGCCACGCTTTTGAACATGCTTTTCAGTTCTATGGTTTTCAGCTCTTTCTTTTTAGCTTTTTTCTTAAAGGGGAAGACCAATCTAGACATTTTAGCCTGTTTATCACGGGTAATTTATGTCCACTTTGCATTATACATGAGGAAAAATAAATAAATTTGCACGATTTCGATTATTAGATTGATAGTGTGTTGAAGCGGAATTTTCGTAACGGTCTTTAATGGACACAATTAACCAGAATGCACTGCGCGAAACTGAGTCATTAGCTCCACCCACTAACCACTGTTCGATGCAGTCGTCAGGTTTGTTTGACTTCATGCGGCGCCGCAGGAACCGACAGCTGGATGACGTCAAGGTTCCGCGAAAGGGATTTAAAAGCAAACTCCTCCGTATGATTTCGCGAATCGCTCTCGCGGTACTTTGACGTCATCCCGCTGTCGATTCTTGCAACGCCACATGAAGTTGAACAAGCCTAATAACTTCTTTTACCGCTCAACTAGCTCTCAAATCAACTCAAGTCAACTTGAAGTTAGCCGGCAGACGAACCCATCCAAAGAGTAACTCCGCTTTAACCGTCTCTGAGGGGGAAATCACCAAAGCCCTCGATAAAAGATGACTAGAACCTGTGCAGTATGTGGATGTAAGGACAACAAATTCAGGCCACCGGGAGTTTTTATTGTTGACATCAACGCGACCCTCAGCTGACCCACCACTACACTACTTTGAATATGCAGCCAGCACTTTCGTCAGGAAGATTTTGAGTACTGTTTTCAGCCCAGTTTTTCCGCGGACTCAGGTAATGTAAAATTGTTAAAATATCTAAAACATCATTTGGCTTAGTTGTTGCTTGTTTTGTGTAACTACGGTAAACATACTACGTAGAAAGTTATTATCATGTTGTTGTTATTATAAACACGAGCAAAGCAAGCTAACGTTAGCTCCTGTGCAGCTGTCAATCAAAAACGTTATCATCTACTGTCAATCATCTCGCCTCAAGACCCGCCCCCATTTAGTGTAGTCGTGCATTTTTCTTCCGGTGATTTGATGACGCGTCAAATCACCGTTACTGTAGCAGTTAAAAGCTTTAATTTTTTATATGGAGTTAGTACATTTGATGGCAGCACAATCAACTACATATATGGCATGAAATATAGTGTTGGAGCATAATTTTGTTTTAGGGTTGACTTCCGCTTTAATGCCACAAAAAGCCCTTTTTTATTTTTGTCTGCAGGGAACATGTCTCCACTTTTGTGAAACTGGATGTGTGTTGAAAATTATCACCATGCATTTTTCTGTTAACCTTAAAGGCACAAATCTTAGTTTTAGAGTGTTATGAAACACTTTTCAGACCATAGCCCTCATAGCTTTAAGGCCGAGGACCCCTTAATGCAGTTGTTCTCTCGTGGGATGTACAAGATGGTGCCAGGGGGGCCCCAGTTTAATGATATTTAAAAAAAATACATTAATTTCATAATATCATAAATTCTGTCTCATTAAACCAGATAATTAAGGCTACTAACAATAGCACTACATTTGTATCATTTAATATATTTTGTTTAATTCAGATAATGAGGGAATGGGGGGCAAAGGGATGCACCCTACACAAGGCAATGGTTAAATTACAGAGATATTAAAATAATCATTTTAAACTGGGAATAATATGCTCTTCATTTTAATTAAGTTTTAATATTATTATTAATCTATTGATGCCTTTTTGTTTGATGCCAAATTAAATGTTTCCCAATTTTTTTTTAAATTCAAACAATATTTGAAGGACCCCGGTAATACTACCACGGACCCCCTGTAGAAGACACATGTTTTAGACTTACTATTTGACTTACTGTTACAAAATAATACTTTCTAGAAGTCTAAGTATGTTTTTGGTTAAGTATAATTTAAAATAAAAAATCAGTAAATCAAGTGATTATATTCACTTTTATGATTTTTTTATTTTGGATAAATATGCATTAAAAGTTTGGCTGATATTGATCAATACTTCATTTTAAGTTATAGTCAATAGTACCTGCAGTTTCTCATATTACCAATCTACAGTATTGTTTTTTTTTTTGGTAATAATTCAAACTCCAATCTATACTTTAACATACTTTAACAAGGTAAATCAGAAATGCAAATATACACATTACTGTTGAATGTTTGCTGTAACTTTGTAGTTAAATTATTTAGCAGTTGGTGTTTTCCATGTCTGGTTAAGATTTAAATGGTAAGAATGGTAATTTTATATGGAGGGGAAAACCCAACCATGAATTTGTGCTTTGAAAAAAATTGGGGAAATGCCATTTTGCCCCCCCCCCCACCCATAGTGTGTCTGCTATCTGGGAAGTATGTTTGATTTGTCTGAAACTGCAATTTGTGTTGGAAATTGTTATCATCATGCAATTTTCTGTTTTAAACCTTAAAGGCACAAAATGTAATTTAACACTATTACACAGAGGAGAGACTTTTATTTTAGACCAAAAATGATCGTTATGTACAGTATATACTGTGCATTACTAGATACAGTATAAACATAGCTCCATTCTTCTCTCAGGAGCAACATCTGACTGTACTGGCTAAAACCCCAGCATTGGTGTCATTTGACATTGCCCTCAGGTGTCCATCATAGTGATCGTGGTGACAGAGAGTTGTGTTTCCAATTAGGCCGGTGTTTCAAATGGCAGCCCATTGTCCTGCTGTCACATAAACTGCCACTGCATAGACTTCCTGCAGGGCTGTGTTTGACTCCTGCAGAAACAAGAAAAATCTCCTATGTTGATCCACTCTCTTTTTTTCTTTTCATCTTTACATTCCATTAGCTCACATAAAGGGGCAGTTTGGCACATACTAGGAACCAAGGCATATAAGTATCTATATTTTCTGTAAGACTGTAGTTATTTAACTAATACTTTTATCTAAAGCTAATTACAGTAGGATGCACTTTGCGAGGGCAAAATAGGCAACATTTTCAAGTGCCAAGTATGAGAAAATTAAGTATTTAATTAATTAAATACTCTCCCATCTGTAACTGTTGCAAAAATGTTCACTTTAGACACTGAAGCGTATTTATTAAGGTTGTGTGAGATTGTTTAGGGGTATAAGGGCGCAATTTTGAACCCCCAGCAACCTTCTGTTTACTAGTCCTGTGTTTTAGCTGTTGCACTGAACATCACTATAAGCTTTCTACTGTGCAACATTTTAATAAGATTAACTTTATTCCCACAAGCTTCTCACTGTGCCGTATGTGTGTAGACAAATGAAATTTTTTATTAGCATTCACAACCGCACTCATCTTATTAATACTCAAGATGTTCTCTTGTGGTGTAATGTTGATGAAAACCAGTTAAATAAAATGAGCTCTGGTTTAATTTAATGGATTTTCAGTGGTTAGACCCATGGGTGTTTAGCTCACTCGGCCATTCTGTACTTGACCGCTGTGGGCCTTTGCATGGCTGACCCAATACGTTATAGCACTTTAACCTCACAACTGGTATAAGTCCATCTGTTTCACAAAAAGAGAAAGATAGAGAAAGAGAGAGAGTGTGTGTGTGTGTCACTGCTAAGCATTTTGAGGTTGATAAAGCAATGCTATTTTTATATATCATTATGTAGCAGTGGCACATTTTTGAAAATCAGTTTTCAGTGCAATCGCTGTGCATGTGCATACAGTATGTGCCTGTTTATTCTTCTCTCTGCTCACACTTATCTCTTCTAGCTGAGCTCCAGTCCTTTTTCGCCTCCCCCTCCCATCCTGGACTGTCAGATTAAACCAAAACTAATCCCTATCCACTCTCACCCTCTCAAAGGCACAAGAGACTGCCCAACAGCTGCCCGATCTACCCAGTGTGCCCTGATGTGTGCCACTGCAGGTGCCACAGCTGATAACTGTATGTGGGGAGATTGTTTTAACTTTACTCTAAAGGATGTAGAAATCCTCTTACCTAGTACACTCCGAATGCACACGTCTCAGTCTGCACAGGAAGGGCAGGGTTTGAGATGCACATAATGGTTTCTGGGGCACAAAATTACAATGAGCTTGTGTCATTATATAATCTCTTATGTTCTTGGCTTTTTTGTCTGAGACACATGCTGATCTTTCTTAGTTGAAAACATGAAGTCAGTGGATTTGGACACAGGTTAGTACGGAGTATATTAGATTTGTGGTTTTTGCAATGTTGTAGTGATCATATATAATTGTTTCCCAGTCTCTTATTCTCTTATAGAATACATCCAGGAAATACAGGAAATGTGTTTATAGTATTAAAAACTATATAAAAGTGTAAACTGATGTGTCAAATGTTTAGGGTAAACTCCCCTTCCACCTGAACAATAGCAGGAAACTGCAGGATCTCTTAAACCTAAATAAAATTAAATCCTAATTTCTAATTTTAAAGAAATTAGTCTTTTTACTTCATTCTGCTCAAAACCCGTTCAAGATGTGTTTAGTGCCAAGAGAGGTCACACTAAACACCGATGATGCCTAAAGAAGACATTTAGTCCTGAAAATTACTTTTTTAATTTTTTGTGTACATATTTCCTGTATTTTCTGTTTGTATCTTAATAAAATAGATTGAAAAATAAATATGGATGGATTAGATCGGCTTCAATAGTTAAAAGCAAGCATCACATGTGGTTTCACACTGGCATTTGGCACTAATGGCGCTTTTCCATTGCATAGTACCCCACGGTTTGGTTTAGTTTGGGTCGGGTCAGCTTACTTTTGGGAGCTTTTCCATTGGGTGCAGTACGTAGTACCCGATACTTTTTTTTGTACCACCTCGGTTGGGGTTCCAAGTGACCCGAGCTGATACCAAATGTGACGCGAAAACACTGTAGGTCACTGATTGGTCTGAGGGAAGCGTCATCGCTATAATGTAAATATTAGCTTTAGCTTACTGCTAGCTTGCGCTGTCTCAAGCAAACATGTTGTTATCTGTGTTCTGCTATAAGTTTCCAAACACCCTTTTAGCGAAGAAAAACATCCACAGGTTGAGAATCTGGGATATCATAACAGTTTTTTCTAGACTTGCAGTTTGTGGCGGCACATTCGCGACGTGCACGTCCGCATTATATATGCTTAAATGCAACTTGAATGAGGCTCAGCGGAGCGCCGTCGACTGACGCCACGGGTCGGGTGTTTGAACAGAAACTGTCATGTGAGACAGAGGTAGTTATAAATGCGATGTGCAAACATCTATTTGTGGTGGCCAATTTTAATTTTGTGGCAGACTGAGAAATAAATGAATGTCTGGGAATGTACAACAACGCTCTCACTTGAATGATATCACAGCAGTAGGCAGAGTAAATATAACGACACGCCTATAATCCCTCCCACTACGAAGTGATACTAAACTTGATGGAAAAGCTAACCACGACAAAGTGAGGTGAGCTGACCCGACCCAAACTAAACTAAACCGTGGGGTACTATGCAATGGAAAAGCGCCATAAGATTTAGAGATGGTAGGGTTTGTTTGGCAAAACGTTCCTCTCATTTACTCTGTTAGCATACAACATCATCAGTAAGCATATTCTCTGTTTTTGGTCTGTAAGGCGCACTTTCCAATCCAAATCAATCCATGCCACACCGCGATTGTCCCCCCTCCTTACTCCCAGAAGCACGCACACACAATGTACTTTTATCGATCCGAGCCCGGGCGTGCTTTTGTCATTTCATCAATAGGATGCGATTGTTTTGAACAAAGCAAACAAAGTGCTCTCTACTGTTAAAGTAGAAAGCACTGCAGCAGGTATCTACTGTAAACATCAGTTCATTACAGCACTGTAACATCTCTATAAAGAGCATTCACACTGTGGCCATTCAGCAATGTTTTTGGAAACGGATGGAAATGCAGGGAAAAGATAGACAGGCATTCACAAGTGTCTGCGGTATAAAAACCATTTGCTTTGCTTGCATTATTGCTTCATGGATTTGTAAACATAAGGAACATTGCCAGGACTACAAGAGCTCTTCATATGATAAGAGCCATGTAGTGATTTTCAAATGGGAATTTGCCCTCTGAATCATTTGAGGAGTCCCTTTCATCTGCTTGTACACGAGTACAGTAGTTTACCACAAGTAATGCTTGAGTCAAAGATTTGCTGACATGTTAACCTTTTTCAAGATATGGTATATTTTTGTAACTGCAATCTAAACTTGTGTGTAAATGCACTCTCTTTTCTCTGTCTTACAAAGACTAAACGTCTTTGACACTGTGTGGCCCTTATGGGATAAAGGAATCTGTACACAGTTGAGGTGGGAAAGCTGATCATCAGGGGGTAGAGGGATGGTGCAAAATCCATTTACTCTCCTTAGTTTTGGTTTAATCCTCAGTGTTGGGGAAAAGAGGATGTGTAGGCTTGGTCAATTGTCATGCGGTTAAGCTGCTTCACATAACAACATTTTGCAATCTTTCCTCGACCTGTGAGTGAATTCATGCCAGGGTTTTGAAAAACCACAAGAGCTGTGAATATATAAAGTATTACAGGAAGAGAGACCCTCACGGATCTTCCTTGGTTTGTGCTTCCTGTTTAACTCAAGGCCCAATGGCTTTGTTTTTCTCTGTGTGAATGTCATTGGTCTAACATCAGGTCAGGAGCAGAACCATTGTTTTGACGAAACAAGTCAAACAAGCCTACCATGAGCATACGCTATGAACTGAGAAAAAAGAAAATGTATACAACCAGTGGTCTGTAGGTACCCTTGCAGATAACATAAACAAATCACACTTGGGGCCACCCTGGCCTGCCCTTTGCTGTTTATATGATTAGTTGCTGTAGTTGATTCGTTTGAGCAAAGTCATCTTTTGCTTTCATGTTAAGTGATGTGAACATCCACAATAAAGTCTTTCGCACCCAGACAAAATAATATTTTTTTCATCCTTTTGTGCTCATGAGCCAAACTGGGTCTTTGAGGCAGCACCATAGACACTTTGGTCAAAGCCTGGGTCCCCCTCCCTTGTGCTGCAGGCCTGACTCTGGAAAATCCCTGCTAAACACGCAACAGCTGGAGTCTTCTGAGAGGATTTGGCTCAAACTCTATTGGCAACATATTCATCATGTCACCACGTCATCTGACTCCCCGTAGTGCACAACACAGACATAAGAATGTAACATCACTCATCGGATGATGTGAAACAGAAGCCTGTATATGTACCATATTTGTTGTCCTTCGTTTTGTTGCAATTCTTTTGTTTCCTTTGTGCGTTATACAGTATGTTTATGTGTGTTGCTGAGTTGGAATTTGGCGTAATGAAAGAGAGAAAGTCTATTTATACAAACTTATGAATAAATTACATTGTTGGAAACCATTTGGCAATGTATTGAAATGTATTATTGTTTCTGAGCTGTGGTCTAGCTGCGGTTGGCGCACACGCTCCAGTCGCATCAAGCTGTAGTCCTGATGGTTGATGTTGGTCCGTGTCAAATGCTGGCCTCACTTCTTCTCTCTGCTGTCCTTTTAAAATGTTATATTTGGTTATTTTAAATTTTTTAAGATGCATGCTATCTGGGCTAAGGCAATACAATTATTTAGCGATATAATGCAATTTTTATATACACAATATTGCATCAGTATTTTCTCTTAAACGTCTGTCGCAGTTTTAGTCATGATACTTTCAAACACATTAAGATGTATGGAATGATGACCATTTACATAGTTTTGTGAAGTTATCCCAGCCTCAGTATGTATTTTGGTCGATTGGATTACAAATGGATGATGCTAAATACAGGTGTAAAACGTTTTAAGCTCGTCCACTTTCGTCCACACTCAAAGGTAGTCGAAAATGCATTAGACTTTTGTGGTGTCGACACGCGTGTGGTCGAATGTGTTCGAGAAGCCATAAATGACTGCCTACTTTCCGCCTATTGATCTAAAGTAATGTACTGAGCACAATGTTTTTCCATTGGACATGAAATCTAGTGCAAACCCCCAGTGTTCTGCACGATCTTTAGGCTTCAATTGATAAAACTGAAGTTGCTGCTCTCTGCCTCTATTATTTGTTTAATTTTGCAAGCATGTGAAAGTTGCGTAAGCTAATTTCATCAATTGCTCTGAAGTATCAGAGAAAGCTCTTACATGTACATGTACATGCAGCATGTTTACTAACAACACAAGCAGCAGACTGTGACCCATAGACCATGCCTCAGAAAGTCAGGACAGGAGCGGTCGAAATTGGACAAAAAGAAGGATTAAAATACCAGGTGTAAACGTGATACGTCTCTCTTGTCCGCTTGTGATCCAAAAACGCATCTTAGTACCAGGTATAAACAGCCCCCAAGTTTTTTTTAAGTTTTATCAGAAGAAGCTCTGTTAGGGTCTGCTGGTTGGTGTCTTGGGCCGCTGGGCTCTCAGGTTCATTATAAATGAATGCCAACACTCAGTCTTACTGACTGCCATCTGTTCACAGATCTTCTGCCACTCCAGATTTCCTGCCTAAACTAAGTCGCCGTACTCAAACTCTCATTTAGATTAAATTACAGTACAATATTGCATTTAAACGTGTCTGTTTATATTTCTGGATTTGTCACACCAGATTAATTTAGCATCACTGTCACTCGTGACTAAAGCCGTTTTGTTGTAGAATGATACAGCACTAATGTTTTCCATTATGTCATTGCAATGTGGTGTTTGTGATGTGTGCAACCATGGTGATGAAGCTGCTTCTTTCTCTTCTCATTATTTCTCAGTATTTATTTTCATCTTTTTTTCTCAGCTCATCTCTTCTGTCATCTTTTGATTGATTGATTTGATTGATTGAAATAAATAAATAAAAAAGTAAATATTTATTACTTTATTAGTCCCCAAAGGTAAATTCACATCACAGCATGCTTTCCACACACAATCATAAATAGTATAAAAAATAAGAACATATATGCAGTTTGTACAGATAGACCTGAAAACTACATTATACACCACACCACATTTGTTTAGTTTTATGGATGAAGCATAAGGTACATATTCCACATTCCTTTCATCAGTACACAATCATATTACTACAACAATCATCTTGTATAGTGTTGGTTATAAAATCTAGTGGCTATTGGTAAAAAGTACATTTTATAATGTTCCTTTTAACACCTTGGTTGAGCTAAAGAACTCGCACAAGCATAATAGAAGTTAAATTTTCCTTCACCTCACCTCTCCTCTGTTCTTTCTTTTGTTCTTATTTCTAGCCTTATATTGTCTAATCACTTTTTCTCTTATACTGTAAAAAACTATTTGTTGGTAAATAAATAAATATATAAATTATAAAATTATAAAAATTGTAAAAAAAAAATTACTTGGTTGCCTTAAAATGTTGAGTTCATTCAACTTAAAAAATATGAGTTTTATAGAAATTTTTGTGTTAACTAATGTTTTTAAGTAACTCATTTACTTAAGGCAACCAGGTAACTTACTTTCTTAAAGGGCCATTTCATCGATAGAAACTGGCTCAACGCGTCTGCTCGTAAGCCGAAACACGTCTGTGAAATAAACACGTCCAAACACACACAAAGTAGCTCTCTTGCCTTTAAATATACCAAACAAATGTCCATATCCTTATCTGATGCAGAAATGTTATACAAAAAGCACACAACGAGAGTACAGGCACTACTAGTCCGTCCAAGCTCTAGCCAGTCCGGGCTTCTCTACGCAGCAGAGGCCGAGGGTTGCGGCGTCTTCCCCAGGCTCCTCTACGCAGCCGAAGCCCAGGCTCCGGCCTACTCCTCGGGCTTCTGTTCCTCCATCTGCCTCGGCTCTCATAAAGTTGCAATGAACAGGGGAATAGAGCATCACGTTTGAGAAATCACCCTCTTCCATATCATATAGATCAGTGGTTTTCAAACTTTTTTAGGAGCGACCCTAATTTTAAAAAATATAAATTATGCGACCCACACTCTAACTTAAAATATATTTTTACTGTGCTTTTATTCAAGTGTGTTGTAATTATTATAGTTTTTATAATAAAATGTAATAAATTATTTTAATAACATTTTTTTTTAATCTTTCTGGCGACCCAGTTTTTAATTTCCGCGACCCACCAGAGGGTCGCGACCCAGGGTTTGAAAACCACTGTTATAGATTACCTTCCGCTATTATTGTAACATGAAGTCTGGCTCGCTCCACAACGTCTGTTTAGCTTAGCATAAAGATGGCGGCTGATCGTTTTTTTCCGTCTTTGTTTGTATATTTTCGAAAGTCCCACCCACTGATCTGTAATAGGTCTCTAGTCCCACCCATAGCCCCCACCTTGGGAAAAGTTAGGAATGAGTGTCAGTAGTCTTTCACCTTCAACAAAGATACAGCAGTTCCTTCTTTCAATGATGCAAAATGATGATTTTTACATCATTGAAAGAAGGAAGTGCAACACTGAAATCAGTATTTCTCCTGTCTCAGGGGAAACTGAGGGAATGATGCACGACCATTTAAAAACATGACTGGGTTTCAAACGGTTCAAAGCTTAATGCAAATCGGTGAACAAACTTTTTTACAGTGTAGACCAGGGGTAGGCAACGTCGGTCCTGGAGTGCCGATGTCCTGCAGAGTTTAGCTCCAGCTCTAATCAAGGTCTAAAGAATCACCTGAAAACTACAGGTAGGCAAGGTTTAATCAAGGTTGGAGCTAAAATCTGCAGGGCATCGGCACCCCAGGACTGACGTTGCCTACCCCTGGTGTAGACTATGCTCATCTGTTCTTGACTCTTCTCTGTCTTCTTCTCTTTTCGTCTTTTCTTCTTCTCCCCTTCTCTCTTCCCCCTTTAGAATTGCATATGTTGTGCAGGAAGACAGGTGCATTCGCCATGTGTATGTAATACATTTTACAGCTACTATAAACACTATTGTTCAACCATGTAAACAGCTGTATGTCATTAGTGAAGGTTTTAGGATCCTGTCTTTCTCAGTGCTATTGTGAGCTGATCGACGGGGTTGTGCCATGTTTTTGTGATATACGTTGTGTCCAAACCCTAATCTGATGTTCCTCATGCACACTAAAGCTCTAAGATGAAAGAAAAATCAATATTATGAGAGAACAGAGAAAGGGGTTTTGACCTGACCTGATGGAAAGATGAAGAATAGTAGACAGCGACGAGAGTGATGGAGTATGGAAGAATGAAGGGTTGCACTACAAATCAGATACCATCCAGAGAAGAAAGGCTTTGATGGATAAGTCCATACATTTTCTATCTCTGTGATATTGCATCCCCATAAATGTTTGGACACATTAGGATAGCAATAAAGTGCAGGATCACACATAGACTAATTTAGTGGTATTGATTATTCAATTGTCAGTCCTTCATCCTGGCTTTCTGCTTTTGCACATTCAGTGTAATCCTAGTTATACGTTTTAGGAAAGTTCATCCTATATGCTTTGACTTGTACATATTATATGACAAAGGTTCTATACAACCTTCTTATACATATAAGTCTATACAAAGGTTCTACAGTAGTGCTTCCCAATCTCGAGTACCCCCTCTCAGAAAGTTTTAGATATCTCCTCATTTAAAACACCTGATTCAGCTCATTAGCCTACTTCCAGGATGGTTAACATGTCTCCCCAACAAGGGAATGAGTAAAATCAGTTGTTTTAAATAAGGAGACATCTAAAACCTTTTGGGAGGGGGTACTTGAGGACCAGAATTGGGAAACACTGTTCTACAGCTTCTATAGGTTGAGCTTCATGACTACATTAATGAAATATTTACCTGTTATTTACTTACCTGTATCAATATCCTGAAAGCTACAGGCATGCACATCTGCATTCAGTGTTCTGCTTGCCAGCTAGCTTCACCATGGCAGCAGGCAAGTCAACTGGAAAACGCCTGTAAGCATGTAATGAGGCATCACGGCACCGTCTTCACTTTTGCATATGCATGTATGCGCGCTTTCCTATTTGTGTGTGGCCCTTAAGTCTATACTGTACTCCCGAGGCCCTCTAGCACACCATCTGGAAGCTTCCAGAACGGCCACCAATAAGCCCACTCGCATGTGACTCATGACTGGCATTAAATCAGTGTAAATACTGCGCACGTTTAACCCCGTTACCCGCACTAATGCAGCTGGGGGAGGGTGGGATGCACAGATCTTTCCAAACGTTTCACATCTGTGATTTCATTGGAGCATTTTATGCCACATGTCCCTTAATGTCTTCAATAGGGTTGCAATATCCATGTGCAAAGGCAAGCTGCGGCACCAAAACCCAATCGTAAAACAAAGAGGAAAACACCAGATACTGTTTTGCAAATGTTTTATTAATGGTGCTTGCTAAATCTTTATTACTTTTTAAAACCCCTAACCTAAAGTATTTGTGCTCCAGACAATAAAGATGTTTCAAGTTTCAAGCAGAAATTAGAATTTACTTCATTTTCGACTGGCAGAAATCCAGTAGACTTGCGTCATAGGAACCAAGCCATTACTAGGGACCAAAATATCATTTTGAGGCTTGGTGGTGGGTTTTTACAATAAACAGCCTCTTAACAACCACCCATAACATCCTAGAAGTTGCAGAGGAGTGTTATGCAAAACATTCAACATAGTATTTACAAAGTTGTATTCACTGATGTAATATTTCTGTTTTCACAGGTGATCTCTGCACTCTCCAGAATCTCCCAGCACAGCATTGCACAGATCAAAGGCATCAGGTAATTCAATTCTTCCACACATTCTAATTGTGTTTTCTTTCAGTCATGTTGTGTACACACGACTTTCCATCTTTTATGTGGCTCCATGCAAAGCCCCTTGAAGGAGAAAGCAGTTGGCACAAACAACAACATATGCACGAAACGTGCACACCCGCTCTGGCCTGACCACTGTGAAACGTGCGGTCTTACTCGCCTCAGGTGTTTCAGTGGGGATCAAACCTGCCTTCCTACTTTATAGGCACCTGGGATTACTTCCTGCTTCATTATTTGCCCAGTCTCTTTTCCCCATTCGAGGCGTGTCGGCCCCTCTCCGCAAATAAAGTCTTTTATCCGACAGGGTAATGAGCTGATGGAGCGACCCATTAGGCCTAGTGCCAGAGCGGGGTGGAGGCGAGACGGGTCTGCCATTAGCCAGCACAGCGCAACCCGCTGAGAGGTGCCTAAATCACTTCCTGTCCTCAACGGGCACATTGCCGCAGAGGGATGGCCAAAATATTACCATTTATGTGTCGCAAGTCAGAACCCATTCGTTCGAATGAATAAACAGAATAATTCTCCATTTTTGTCAGGAACTTTGTGGGGACGCCAGTGGCGGTGCAACGCAAGGCTTATAAATGTTGTCCAGAGTAATTAGGGGAAACGTTTCTGGATGGAAACTGGCAGGAAAATGCATTGACTGTGAATAAAGTTAAATTCGCACCCTGAGCAAGTCTTCTGTGCGATTATTTAAGGCCATTAAGCAGAAGCTGGTTTGGGGAGTTTGCATAATAAGCAATGAAAGGCGACTTTGTTTTCACCACTGCTGTGGCGTGTGTCACAGCTTTGAGAGGGAACCAGCAAGCCGCTTTAGTGGTTACAGCAGTCGGATCCCGGCCTGACCCAGATTTTTTATAAGGGCCTTTATTTCAGGCCTATGTTGGTACTCTCATTCTGGCGTAATAATCAAGGACTTTGCTGCTGTAACACAACTGCAGGAGGCGCAATGATATTATGCAGCAGCCGAAAATAGTCCCCTTAGTAACTTTCAATGGCAGGGGACTATTTTCAGGCAGTGCGTAATATCACTACGCCTGCTGCAGCCATGTTACAGCAGCAAAGTCCTTGATTATTACGCCATAATGAGAGTTTAGTTCCTAGCCATATCTACCTAGAAAATCACAACTTTTAATTTTCCATCGGTCTTAGTACACGATGTAACTACAGAAGAGTCAAGTTTTAAATAGGAAAAAATCCAAACTCTTTGGTTATTTTTGAGAGCGATGCTAATAGTCTAATCAGATTCAATGGATTATGCTAAGCTATGCCAAAAATGGTACAGCCAGACCCAGAGATCGGCTGAATGGATTCCAAAACGGTAAAAATCAAATGTTTAACTCTAGGGGAGCTGGAAAATAAGTATATTTTCAAAAAAAGTGGAGTGTCCCTTTAAAAGCTACATGCTGATATTGTCCAGATATGGTGTGAAATTCATGTTTTTTGATTTGTCAAATGCAAATCAATATTCGCCCAACGATATTCCCTTACTCGCCGCATTAGTGCTTTGCATAGTTTGTTTGTATGGTTTAATTAAAGCACACTAAGGCAAGAGCATCATTTTTGACGCCCACATAGCGTTTCTCTGATCCAGTTTCATCTTTTTGCCATCTGACCCTTTAGTTTCACTCTAGACTCATTTAGTTAGATTGGTTAGTCATTTAATAATTAGCCATCGTATGGCTCGGACTGCTGGTTTATACTGTGACATTAGGCTAACATTTCTATTTTTGGTTGCTATGCCCAAACTGTTTTACATCACGTACACCTTTAGATCAAAACCGCAGCTTTTACATATTTCGGTCCCACAGTCTTTCACCTGCTTCAAATAGGAGGAACAAGGAAGAGTGAAGTGTCATTCATTATGTTTCCACCGTTGTGGTCACTCTGTAGTGAAGCACCTGTTGACCTTCCCACTTACAGTATTTCCCCTTTTCTCAGTGTATTGTGTGTCTGAACTGCTGGGATCGCAGTTATTTTCAATGGTCATGTGCTGTTAGTGGTTTATGTTTCTTAGTTCACAAGGTCGGTATACTAAGCGCAGACAGACTGCTGTCTGTTCTTTTTTCTGTGGCCCACTGTCATTCATACTGTAGTGTGTGCTGGACTGTTCAACCACGTAAAACTGCTGTCCTGAATGTGTGGCAGTAATATCTTCTTTCTTAACTGTGAAGTACAGTGTTCCTTCATTGAATAGGTCAGATTGTGGGTGTCTTGTGTTGGGTTCGCAAGAGCTTGGCGTATGTGTGAGATGTGACACATATGCTTAAAGTCGGCTCAATGGGGGGGAAACGGGCTGCTGCAGGGAGCAAAATGCCATGATGCTCTTTTTGTTGTGCCATCCTTTCTCTTTTCTTTCCCTTTCTGTTTTTCTCCATTTTTCTTTCTCTCTCTGCCATCTAACAAACACTATGCAGTCATTTTGAAGCATAGCTTTGTACTATGAAATAGTGTACAATGGTACAAATTGGCTAAACAAATAATCTATAAATGTCAATTAATTTTAAAATGAAAAAAATGAAAAAGAAGATTTTATTAAGATTTGATGTAGATCTCATATAGGTAACTCCATTTTCCCTTTAACGTGCACACATTTGCATGCAAGTGGGTTTATGTCAATATCTGGTATGTAGACATGCACAACAAGAGAATGACATACAGCAGAATGCACAAAATACCCTGTGGTGTTTGATAGAGGTTGTGGAGTACATTCAGGCTTCTAGCTCTCTGCTATATCGATTCACAAAGTGTTGGACAAAGCTCTTGTGTATCATGTGAAAGTACTTCAGCTCAATGTAAGAGTCAGTCTCTGTCGAGTCCTGAGAGAGAACTCGGAGAGTCTGCCAGTGGAATGATCGGATAGATGCTCTTCTCTGATCATATTCAAGGAAGATCATAGGATCAGGTGCTCTGGGCTTCATCACACACTGAGAATTACTCTACACTGCTGCATTTTGAGACCATCAGTGTACTTTATAATAAGCTTTAGCTTCTAGTTTTGCTCAGAGGCTGAGAAATGAGGGGTATTACAAAGTAAAAGAGGTATTGGGAGGATCATAAAAGTGATACTTTTGTGATTAAAGAAGTGCAACAAACACGTTGAAAATGCAACTAACACACAAGGCCTGCTTTGCACTCACACAGAAATTACAAGAGGGAAAAAGTCAGATTGTGCTATTTGGCAATTGTGATTTGATTGCAGACAAAAAAACAGGTGATAAAACATTGGATTTTAACCCTAATAAGTTGACTGAACTATTTTAATTGAGTAGGGCTGTAACGATTAATCGTGTGTCCCATTGAAAAGACCTGTCTAAAATTGATTCTGAATCGCAAGGCTCCGATTCTGTGTTTCATGCACAGTTCATGCGTGTACTAAAGGCGTTTGGTCAGTAGGAAGTCCTTATCAATCTAAAATCATTTTGAGTATTTGTCGTTTATAACGTGCATTTAAAAAAAGCAACACTCATGTAACAAAATCATTCAAAATATTCTTTATTATCTTGAAAATATCTGAAACAATCTGAAGAACAGCGATATAAATCCCTTAGACATTTCCTGGAATATCGTTTCTAATGCTACTTCTTCTGTGGCACAATTGGAGTTTCTGCACAAGAGCGCCCCTTAGCTTTTGGATGTGGCGGCATTTCACCGTAATTCATTACATTTCTTTCATTGAGAAAACGCGCATTTGCACGATTAATCGTCCCAGCCCTATAATTGAGTAAACTCATTGCCTCAATTCAGTTTAGTAATGGGTCTCCCAAAAACATATATATGTAACTTCACTTACCTTCATGGCCACATAGACTGAAGTTAAATTGTTAAGTTCAACAAACTTGGAGTTTGTACAGTGCACTTAAACAATTAAGTTCACTTGGTGTTCATAAAGACTGAACTGAAATTGTCATTTAACTTTATATAACAATGTGTAATGAAAGGTATTTAGGACTGACTCTATCTCAATCAATAAATTAATTTAATTCTCTACAGAAGCACACAACAAACTGCACTGTTCATGTGTATCTTCATTATAGTGGAGAGAAATACAATGAGTTAAATGTGGCGCACGCATACCAAAGGAAACACTGATCACCTGAACGGTGACTTCACAAAAAAACAATAATTTACAAAACAAACATCAATAATGTTACAAAGAGTGTAAAACTTTTTTTTTAAATGTTTATTATCTACTGGTTTATATGTCCCATCAGTTGTTATTCTTGGAACAAAGATAAATCATTCCAAATTTCCAAGTGCAAGGGCTTATGGGTATTCCTCACTGTATTTTGAACTGATACTCTTAAGTTAATTGCACTTGAATTTTTAAGTTTATGGTTTATGTAAGTAAATAAGTTAAATGAACAAAGATAATTAAGATATGGATCCAAAATGCAAAATTTAAGTCATGATTGCTTGACGTTTTGAGTACAAACAGCATGTCAGAACTTAAAATAGGTTGAATTGACTTACAATAAAGTTTTAACTTCATGCTGCATTTTTTTTAAAGTGAGTTTAGAAAATGCTGTTTTTTTAACCCATCTTGGGTAAATATTGGACAAAACACCACTGGGTTAAAAATGATCCAATGCTGGTTTGTTGTTACCCAGTTATAAGTTGTAATAACCCAGCAGCTGGATTGAAACAAGCCAGGATTAGTAAACTTTTAACTCAGCTGTGTGTTCTGTCTAATATTTGCCCAGCATGGATTCAAAAACAACCCAGCATTTATTTAAATGTAACTACCCTGCAACTATTCAAAACAACCTTCACTCTAAGGAATGCTGGGTTATTTTTAACCCAGCATTGGGTCAAAAAGGAACGAACATGACCCGTTGGGTTGTAATTTAACCTATGCTGGGTTGTTTCAACCCAAATTGCTGGATTGTACACTGTAAAAAATTAGCTGTAATTATGCAGCTGGTTGCCAGTAAGAGGCTGTTTACACTTGGCATTAACATGCATTTTCGTCGATCGGATCACAAGTGGGCGACGTTAATGCCAGGTGTAAACGGTGTTCAAAACGTCCACTTTCGACCACTTTCAACCACATCCAGAGGTAGTCGAAACCACTTTCGATCGGATCGCTTTGGAGTTGCGGAACTCAAATGTGGTTGAATGTGGCCACACAAGTTTTACGTCTTTTTTTGACTTCTGGCGTGAACATATGGTGAACAGCGCTATTTTTAGCCTTTCATTGATAAAACTACTGCGGGTGTTCTCCGTAGTTTCGTTTTGAAAGTGTGAAAGTTGCGCGATCCTATTTCATCAATTGCGCTGAAAATTCAGAGAAAGCTCCAACATATAAACGTACAAAACACTGTGCAGCATGTATACTTGCTAAACAAGCAGCGGACTCCGACAGAAACTCATAATTACTCCCGCTTGCGTTTCAATGACAGCAGAGAGACTCGCCCACCGTCTCATGGACCGTCCCCTCACAGTATTCAGGACAGAAACGGTCGAAAGTGGACAAAAGAGACAGATTTAAATACCAGGTGTAAACATAATTTGTCTCTCTCGTCCACTTGTGATCCGATCGATAAAAACACATCTTAATACCAAGTGTAAACAGCCCCTAACTTACTGAAGAAGATAAAGACTGAAACGGTTTAATGTTCATTTAACTTTGAACAAATTGTTGCCAGTAAATAACATAAATGTAAAATCTACAGTAAGTTACTGGCAGCTAGTTGCCAGTAATACCCAGTAATACTGTAAATTCAACAGAATTTTTTAAACAGGGTATATAACATTTTCTGAATCAATTTAACTCACTGGCTAGGTCCAACCTTTTTTGACCAAACACTGGGTTGAAATAACCAAGCATTTTTGTCAACCATCCAGAGCTCTATATATAAGCTTCAGCCAATACCATAGCAACTGCATAAGAACTTGGCAAACCTATTCTACATATTCTAAAACTGGTTTGGAAATGGTCGAAGTCCTTGTGTATGCATGTCTATAAGAAAAGTATAGGTTGTTTAAGTATGGTCATGAAGCCTGAGCTGGTTTGGTAATCATACTTTGTTACGTTTTTAAATCTCGTGAAACATACTAGAAAATAAATCGTTTTTCCTCTAGACATCTTTCAGTCGCTCCATTGAGCAAACTACTTCACGTTTCAATATTCTCAGAGCTCTTCTGAGCTGTCGCTCTTAGAATAGAGAGCAAATATCTGTTTCTGTGAGATAAAACCCAGGGATACTGTGTGGTTGGACATAAATGAAATTGGAAGACAGATGCGTCTGCCAAATCCAATTAAAGCACGTGTTTGCCTAATGCGTTTCAGGCTTAACACACAGAGATGCAGCTAGCTTTTATCTTACTCATTTTAAATGACCAGGTTTGTTATGGAAAGTTGTATTGAGGAGGAGAGATGGCTCCTAAGTTTGGGGGTCTTTTTTTACATGTTTGTGAGTTTGTTTGTTTGTTTGTTTGTTTGTGTCTCTGTCTACAGTAGGTTTATGTGGCTGAGGCTACATTTTGGTTGTATGGTTTATGTAATTGTTCTACTAGTATGTGTGTGAAGGTGTGATGTATAAATTGATCACAAGTAATTTAATGAAATATTTGGTAAAAACACACATAAAAATGTTTTACCCTTGCTGCTGGATCTTATAGCAATTAGGAAATATACAATATTTTGATTTTAGCTATTAGGAGAATTAAACCGTAAACCAGGCTGCTAGAACATATGATGTTGACAAGCGTGTTAAAAATAAATGAATCATAAATACATTTCTGCATTTCTTCCAACAATATTATTCATAAATAAACATGAAATGGGGAAATGTTTACATTTGCATTTATATGTTTGGCAGGCAATTTTATCCAAAGCAACTGACAGTGCATTACGAGGTATGCATTTTATCATTATGTATGTTCATGGGATCGACCAGACGACCACATAACTTTTTGCGATGCTAATGCAATGCTCTACAGGAATAATGTTGCAATGAGCTACAGAAATGTCTGATCACTGGCTACTTAATTAAATTTGCTTCTTTTTAAAGTCTCAAAGCACTTACAAATGTTAGAAAAAACCCTTTGAGATACGGTAACAGGAGAACCTATAAACCATTACTTTATTGTTGCTTCGAAATTAAAAACAGACAGGAGATTGTGGAAGCAGTGTTTAATTGACTTGATTCATTAGCGTAACATTTGTGAGCTTCTTTATGAGAACGCCTCTGCCGATGATGAGTAGGAAGTCCTTTTTGAACCTAAGATGTTTCATTAGTGATTTACTTGATGAAGCCGCGTAAAGAGGTTATTATCACTGCTATCATTATATATTCCATCATGTTATACAACAATCTGAAATCTGGTTATATCACAAAACCTTGTTTTGGGAGGACACAAGGCAAGACCAGAGGTGAAAGGAACATGTTTCAACCCTAATATGTAATGTATCCATTTGAAGGTTGTTTTCTTCCCACAATGACTCTGATGCATCATAATGAGAAAATGAATGATGTTGTTGTCACCGTCAAACACGAACAATTTAGGTTTTCATGGTGAGGTTTTTTTTTTTGATAGCATGTATTTTAGAGATGACCAAACAGCCTTAGAGGCTGTTTACACTTGGCATTAACATGCGTTTTCGTCGATCGGATCACAAGTGGACGACGTTAATGCCAGGTGTAAACGGTGTTCAAAACGTTTTGAACGCGTCCACTTTCGACCACTTTCAACCACATTCAGAGGTAGTCGAAACCACTTTCGATCGGATCGCTTTGGAGTTGCGGAACGCATATGTGGTTGAATGTGTTCGAACAGCCACACGCGACCGCCTTCCCTCCGCCCATTTATCTAATCTGAGGTACTGAGCACAAGTTTTACGTCTTTTTTTGACTTCTGGCGTGAACATACGGTGAACAGCGCTATTTTTTGCCTTTCATTGATAAAACTAAAGCGCCTGATCTCCGTAGTTTCGTTTTAAAAGCGTGTGAAAGTTGCGCGATCATATTTCATCAATTGAGCTGCTGAGAAAGCTCTTACATACACACGTACAAAACTCTGTGCAGCATGTTTACTTGCTAAACAAACAGTGGACTAGTTTGCGTCCATATAAACTCATAATTACTCCCGCTCGGGTTTGAATGACAGCAGAAAGACTCGCCCACCTTCTCACAGACTACCCCCTCACAGTATTTAGGACAGAAGCGGTTGAAAGTGGACAAAAGAGACGGATTTATATACCAGGTGTAAACGTGATGTGTCTCTCTCGTCCACTTGTGATCCGATCGATGAAAACACATCTTAATACCAAGTGTAAACAGCCCCTTAGGTGAGGTCCTCCAAACACAATGCCAAAGTAAAGCATACCACTTTGTCAGTGTCTATAATATCTATATTTCTTGTGTATTTTATGTAGCTATTTTATGTATATAAGCTAATAGTATGGCAATCTGTTAACTGTTATTCATTTTCCACTATCACTTTCTCTCTCGCTCTGTTTTTTTTTATTCTTAACGCCATTCCTACATCTATGGCTATACATTAATGGCAAAACTGGTAAATCCATACACAAGTTAATCCACAACCGTTGGGGGAGTGGCAATTAGGCATCTCCAGTTCACTTAACCTGCATTTCTTTGGCCAGTGGGTGGGAACTGTTTTTGTGTGGTTGAGGATGTCTGATGTCATTGGTTATGAAGGAGGACTTTGTGTGTCTGAAATCTATAAAACGGGCAACAATTTCCATCATGTGTTAAAGGCATGTGGTAATATGACAGAAGTTCACAGCTTTTCATTTTTATCAGTGCTCTTTGACAGCTTTATAGAGACAGAACTGTGGGTTTTTTGCTTTCTTATGTGGTTCCTATGAGGCGTTATATTAGTTACTTAAAAACAGCCCACTAAATCACCCAGTATTTCTGTCTGTTTTATCATCTCCCAGGCAAAGACCCAAACATCACTTGATGTAGAAAAGTAATAGCCCAACTCTCCAAAACAATATCTACAGTTAAGAATTTAATAAATTGGCTTTAGGGGTTTGGTTGAATCCTCATATTAAGCAATATTGAGCAATATTAATAGTCATGCTTGCCTTAGTAAGCGCTACTAATTATGAAAAGAGTAAAAATACACATTAAAGCAGATAAGCTCTTTTCATCCAGGTGGGCCTCATAAAAGCTGGTTATTGTGCCATTTCCACCCTGAAAACGTGGAAAATTAAATGCATTTATAGCTCATTTCATTTCACACAAGAGCAGAACCGCCCATGTTAAGAATTGCCTCTTTCCAGTCGTAATATTAAGAGCTTCATAAAGTCAAGGCGTCACACAGCAGTGATGTTTTGTGTTGGGTAGAAAAGGCTGCGTTATTCCAAGGTGTGAATTCAATCAATTAAACCTTGTGACTTTGAGACGTGCCCCACACACACTAAAGCGAATGTGACAAGCCATGCCTCCAAATCACTTTATTTTCATGTTTTTTGCATGCTGCGCAGCACCTTTGACCCCCTCACGATGTGTGAGATTAGTGATTTGATGAGATCTCTGGAGGAATAGGTATGCCATTAATTGAATAATTGATCAGTAGACCTTTAATGTTTTCTAATTGGCCGGCGAATGTACATAAACCCCGGATTTAAAATCCTAGTTGGTCAGCTCTCAAAGGAGTGCGAAGTTTGACCCGCATTTATCCGTTTCCGTGTTCCTGTCAACTTGCAAAAGCCTGTGTCATTCAACGTTACCACTGCCTTTTCATTGCGCCTGCAGCATTCTGTTAAAAATCAGATAAGTGTCTTTTAAACATCTGTCACATTGTTCAAGTGTCAATCATGAAGAAGGTAGACCACTACTGAATAAATCCACCTGTTGAATTATGGATGTTGAGGGGTGAATAGCGCTACATGACTGATAGATATTCTTTCTTCTGTGTGTGTGTGTGTGTGTGTGTGTGTGTGTGTGTGTGTGTCTGAGGAGTATGTGATAGCTAACACTCTTTTTCTTCTCTCCCCAGGCCCTTTCCAGCAGAGGACACAGCACTGAATGAAGATGATGTGTACCGGAGCTTGGAAGAGTTGGCAGAGTAAGTGTATACACAATGAAAGAAGAATAAGGGAATTATTGGCCATTAGGAGTAATAAGGAAAACAGAATTGGAAATAGAATAAGGACATTTACATTTACACATTTGGCAGACGATTTTATCCAAATTACAAGTTATAATTTTTTTAATGCTTTTTGGTTTTGGCTCAATCATTCAAAAATATTTGAGTTTGATTAATTATTTTTTTACACAAGCAACACACACATCTCTGCTACAAATGAACATTTGAAGTTTGTTTCTATTACTTACCATTCTAGGACAATTACACCAAACGTGACAGAAGTGCAAACGTTACAACTTACCCCATAGGTGGGGTTAATTGTATCAGGCAGGGGGTTAGTTGAAACACTTGCTAAAAATTAAGTTTGCATGCAAATATTTCAATACTATTTTTTATACACTTGAAATGGATATTGTTTATATATCTGTCTATAAAAGACAGGTATCCACACTGTATTCATTCATCCAGCCCTTTTCTTAAATTTTTTTTATATGTGACCCAGTCTGGAAAATCATACTTCAGTTTCAAAATCAAATTCGGAGATAATGAGCATCAAAGTCTGATTTTAGCCATTTATTTCATTATGATTTTAATCTTTGATGTGACCTTATTCAATCAATATTAAAGATATGAACAAAAATAAATTTGACAAACGATTTTTGATAAGACAGGCATATTTATTTTGTTGGCAGCCAGCAATCATTTGTGTGTAGCCTATTTAAAACAATGGCAAGAATTATGCTAACGTTAGCGGTTTTCATATTGTAAGGTATGGGGAATTAGTTTTAACACAGCGTTACAATTAACCCCACTGGGTCAAAATATTTTCAAGCCAAACAAAAAAGTTGCTAAGAACTGCAGACATATTTCAAAACGATGCTATGCTTTAGTCAACAAGACACTGATTAATATGACATGGCATAGGGGTTGGTATCTTACACACCCAACTTAGAAACCGAAAAAAACATATGAAGAAAAAAAATTTACTCACATGCCACCAAAACAGTTGTTTATAACTCTCTGAAAAAACATAAATGTTTCCAATTATTTACGGGAGATCTTCTTTTGGCAGCGTGAAAAAAATACCAGAAAAATAAAACGCTCAACCTCGTGCAACAATGTAAAGAGTCCGTGTTACAACTAACCCCGCGTTAGTTTTTGCCCCGCACACCCCTATGTGTGTTCCCTGGGTTGAAACCATGACCTTTTGCGCTGCTAATGCAATACTTCCTAAAAAATGTTTTCTAAATAATAACACATCTTTGTATTTTCTTAAAGATGTATGTTCTTATAATCTGTAAGTGTATGATTCTGGAATATTCTTTTTGATTTTGATTGTCAGGCACATACAATATAATAGACTATAAAAAGATACAAATATGAATAATTAAAGGCAAGATCAGTTACACTGTAAAGCTAAATGAATTGGATTGTAATGCATTTAAAGATACATAATGTAATAATTTAATTTTCATATGTGTTTGGGGTATTAAAAGGTCTGATGGGAAGATAGTGTTATAAGGGTTTAGGAACATCCTTGAAGGAAAATCATTTTCACATTTTCCCTAATGTTACCCTTAACTATAATAAAACACTAATTATGCCATAACAGTGCAGCTTAAAAAAAACACTATACTGTAGTAAAGAAATAAATGGGATGATTGTCAAGTAATGGAAACATTCGTTCTCATTAACAACAAAACACCTACTTTTCTTGTTTTTCCTTAAACGGTGCAAATTTCACCACACAGAAGCATTCGTTGTGTTTGGATAGTCTCAAAGGACCGTCATAGATTGCTTAGTAAAGTTGTATTTAATAAAAATAAAAAATGGTTGTATTAGTCTAAGGCTGCTGTGGCATATTAACATGGCATGTCACACTACTAGTTTGCCTTGCTCATCTGTGTTGGCAATGCAAAGCTGCATGAAATATGCAGAGCACCTAATCCTCAGTGGAATTATCTGGCATGTGTATTGGGTGTTTTGCGGTTCTCATTAAAGTAACCACTTTTACAACCTTCACTTGAAACATCAACAACCAGCCCTATCATTTTCTGGCTGGTCCTGTTTACATATACCCTGGTGGCAATTGCTCTTCTGGTTACCATGGCAATGCCAGGCCTGTGCCATGCTCTGGGCATGACCGTCTGGCAGCGTGGGTGTTAAGTACAGGGTGCTATGGAAGGATGAGAAAAAGAGGAGGGGGCTGTAACAATGGTGACAGGTCTGATTCCCTGCTGATTAATGGAGAATAATTAGACAACAGGATGGATAGGTGTCATTTATTTTGCAGAGGACACAGACCGCATGTAGTATGTACATTAAACCCTCCTCATTGAAACTTCTTTGGTTCTGTCATATGCACATGGTTTTATTATAGATCTATTGTTATTGTAGAATTGTATTGTTAAGTCTAGGGGTGAGGCCATATATAGACCATTGACATTTTTAGCATATGCGCTCTTTTGCACTGATCCAAATCGATGGGATTTTAGGTGCTGCCTTATATGTCCTGAAGCCATTGCTGACCTCTTTTAATGTTCTCAATATCTTTCTGCCATCTGACCTCTCTTTACGTGCAGATTCACATGGAAATACAAATCAATCCCATACTCATGGCACAAGCATTCATTGTACCGCAGTAATGGAACAGTGTATCTGAGCGAATTAATGAAACTACCCATCCGTGTGGACCCATGACCTTTTACAACCATAAATATGGTTCAGTTCAACAATGCACCAGTCTGATAAATGTAAAGGTCCCAGATATGATGCACTGAGACACAGTTTAACAAGCTTGCTTTGAGCTCTTTTAATTGCTCTGTGATATCATTGTCTAGTTTAATGGAAATAAATTCTGCGTGAAACGGCGCAAAGCTACCAAAGCTCAAACAGTGAGTCACCATCACATAGCTTCAATAGGTTTATTCACTTAAGTATTGTGTCTGTTTCTATTAGATTGTAGATGTTTCTCAACAGTGTTGCCGTGCGTGGAGCAGAGCGCCACTCGATTAAAAAGACTCTTTCTTTAAGTTCTTCAAGTAAAGATGAATTATTCTGACTCCCTTCAAGAGATAAAGGGTGGAAAGTGCTAATCAAGGTGCTTTTGTGAAAGGTTAATAGTGTTGAAAAGCTCTTTAGTCTGGCTTACTCTCGAATGACCGAGGCTTTTAAAGAGCTTTTAAAAGGCCCGCAGATAGCATTCCATCATGGTGGTTACGACCAGCATTTTTAAACCGCTGAAAATAAATTGGCCATTGTGTAATACACGCTCATTAAGTAGTGCTTTTTGACTTCCACTCCACATTTAAGTCGTTTAAGTTAAATAAGTAAAAGTGACATGTCTAGTAGTCTATGGCCATGTCTGTTTTTGTAGCTTATGTTTATAATTTTTTCTTTTCTTTTAATTTTGTAAAAAGATGTACTGTATCGCTAAAGGAGATTTATAAATGAAGAAGACTTTTATACTATAATTAATTTGGTGAAAACGGTCACATGACAGGAAGTCTCTCAGAAAGTAGTGAGATTATATTAAATCAGTTCTCTTATACTTATATAAAAGAAAATATTGAATGTTTAAGAATAATTAATATTTAAAGGGAACATATTATGCAAAATCCACTTTTACGAGTGGACATAAATGTTTTTTGGCAGTGTATGAACACAACAACCCTACAATGAAAAAAATCCACCCACTTATTTTTTTAATCCTCATTAAACCAAAGCCGTCTCATTTTGAATGCTACTTTGATTCTCTTGTTAATGTGACATCACATTGATACGGCCCTACCCATGGCAACTGACTGACTTTACTGAGAAAGCTTTTCTAAATGTGTTTGTTAGCATGCGGTAGTGCTAATGCGGCTAAAGTCTATATTAACAAGAATCAGATATATTTTAACCAAAAGTGTTTACTGTCTGTTGGAAAGTTAGTGGGGGCAGTAAATAATTTGTATTTTAAAGGTACACACTAGGGCTGGGATAAACGATTATTTTTTAAACAATTAATCTAGTGATTATTTTTTGATAAATCAGTTAATCTAACCTTTTTTTTTCAGTCCAATTCGATTTCGATTCAATTCTTGTTTATCTCCCCATTAATTGACTAATAGCAATTAATACATGTTGATTTATATATCATAAACCTAGCTTAATAAAAAAAGTGCATTGTGTAATTCTTCTTTCAGATGAAAATAACAGCAACTTGATGTGTAGCATTCAATAAAAAAATTAAAAGGGTCACCCAAAATACTTACACAAGTATGGTTTTGCAATTTCTAGGCAAAGAGTCAACTTGTAAAATATGAGTTTTTATTTTTTATTTTATTTACTTATATGGATGCTTTTAGTCACCAACATAATTCCCACGGCATAACAGTGAACACAGTTACATGACACATTAGTGACAATTATGGGTGGATTCCTTTTAAAACCTGAATAGTCCTGGCTGGCATGTAACTGTGCTCACTGACCCATCGACAACAATCAATGAAGACATAAAGTAACGTTACAACGGTTTCACACCACAAGGGTGAGAGCATTTGCCACGCGTGGCCATTGTGCCCTCACACCGGCTGCATTTGCAACGCATACTTTGCAGTTTAATAACAGTATCAAAATCTCAAGTTCACATTATTTCATTTTGCAAAAATAGACCTGACACCAAAACAAGCGCAGCACTGCTGCTTCAGCGCCGCTCCTGTTACTCGAGCATGTGCTGCTCACGTGTGCCGCGTGAAACCGGCGTGGAGCCACTCGTGCTGCTACTACTCTATGGCCCCGCCGTTGTGGGTCTAATGTATTTTTTGCGTCAACATCATCCCAGCCTTAGTACACACATGAAAACCGCATTTTTTGCTCCCACTCAAATAGAGACATTTTGGACATGCCATAACAAATGATCTATAGGGTATTTTGAGCTGAAACTTTAAAGGCACATTCTAGGCACACCTGAGACTTAAATTATATCTTGTAAAAATGGTCATAATATGTGCCCTTTAATATCAATGAATAAAAAATATTTTTAAAGATGTTCACCCCATGCAAGTTATATATCTACACTGAACAAAATTATAAACGCAACACTTTTATTGTGGCCAGCCTAAGGCACACCTGTGCAATAATCATGCTGTCTAATCAGCATCTTGATATGCCACACCTGTAAGGTGGATGGATTATCTCAGCAAACGAGAAATGCTTACAAACACAGATTTAGACAGATTTGTGAACAATAATTTAGGAAAATAGGCATTTTGTGTATAGAAAATGTATTAGATCCTTGAGTTTAGCACATGAAAAATGGGGGCAAAAACAAAAGTGTTGCGTTTATATAATTTTCTTCAGTGTATGTCTTTGTTAAATTATTTGTCGTAATTAATGACTGCTTATTGGCTCTGCTTTAAACAAGTGATGTAACAGCAGTTCAAAAAGTGGAGCTACATCATAAAGTATTGCCTTTATTTTCTCATCACCTCTGTGTTATGACAAGTCAGCCGTCTCTGAACCAGTGACTGTGAGCTTCATCGCTGTGCATTCAGTTGGTAAATGAGTCATATGAATATGGAATGATTAAAAATATTAAAAAAGTAATTTCTGGCTAATCTGTGAGTTCACACCCAATTCAACCCTACAGGAATTCTCAGTATCACTGCCTCATTTCACTATATTTAATGTGTTCACCCAGAAACTGACAAAGCATGAAATTGTTCGGTTTCAGTCAAGTCATTTTTTGTCAAATAGCAATCAGATGCCTGGATGTACAGTACATCATGTCAGCATAGATGGCTTTATCCTACCCAGTTCCTGCTATATTATATTCTAACCTGCAGCATTATGGGTAGTAGAGCCTCAGGCTAAAGCACTCCGAGGTTCCAGTAGGGATGAACTGCTTCTATTGGCACCTGTCTCTCCTGACACCCCAGATTAGATGATGGACATGTTTAAAAATTTAATGAACACTCGGGGAATCCAAAGATATAGTACTGTATGTCTCAGCCGGGTAGTTTGGTAGCCTGCAAAATCATCACAACATGTCTCCATCAATATATGCTCCAGCAATGTATGTCTTAGTTTTAATGTCAGCTTGCTGGATAAGGAGTAGTTCTTATGTTCTACTGTTCATGCTAGGGAAGGTGGGTCATTAGTATACATGGTTAGAGGTTTGGATTGGTTACTGGAGAACGTCTCAGATTTAAAACAAAGCATTTTTTTAAAAGTAAGTATATTTTATATATATTGAGGAGCGCCAGATTATAGGTTTATCAAATACTTAACCTTCAAAACTGCTTAATCCCGGCCTCAGGCAGTTCAGAAATACCAGTTTGTTGGCAGAACCATTAAGAGTCTGATAAAAAAAGCTAATTTGCAAGAAAACATGTCAGACAAGAGTTTTGCATTTATGCTCTTCAACTGCAATGTGGATTGTATACAGCATATATACATATTAGGCATAAAATGCATCTTTGCAATTAGTTTTTAATCACAGGGCTGTTGAGAATTGTGTTTTAATTTAATTTTTCCACTGCTTTTTCCGTTGGAATGCTTGATTCTTATTGGCCAGTCCCAACATATGCCGTTTTTTATTATCATATGACTATTAACTAGGGATGCACCGATAGGATTTTGTTGGTCCGATACAGATTTAAACAGACAACTTCTGGCCGATGCCGATACCGATATTAAACACTTGTATATACAATACTATACAGTTGGTCTATTAGCTAGTTTATTTCTGCATCAAATTATTTTTACTGAACATGGATTGGATCTAATTAACATTCAACGGACCAACATAATAAGAGAGGCACAAATTAAGCTAAAACAAATATAATAAGACAGCACAACAACTTTCAAAGGTGGTTTTTGCTATTCAGCATTTATTTTATATACAACATTAACTCCTTTTTTACATATAATGGATTTCTTAATGCAGTTATTTAATAAACAATCGGTATCGGCCTTTCTCTTGCTATTGCCGATATGCCGATGGTTTCAAATTCATCAAAAATCGGCCGATAAATATCGGCGGCCGATACATTGGTGCATCACTACTAATAACACACTGTTACCAGGATGCTCCAATAATTTTGACAGGTACAGTTTAATATTACACAAATTTACAAATGATAAACCAAAAAGTGTGTTTGTGACATTTGAACATCTTGTCATATGTAAAATCTGAAAGCTTTGTGTCCGGTCCTGATCACACAGTCTGGGCTTATTTCTTTATCCGGCTGCCTATACATTATCCCTTACTTAAAATAAATGCATATCAGAAAGTAGGTGAAGAAACGAAAGAAATTCCTGTCTAATCTTTATCGTAAGTTTTTAGACACTCATGTAAATGCAGGGTCACGCCTTTCAACAAATTGTATATGCACAATTGTCAATTGTAAGCGTACAGAATTTCACATCATGTCAGACCCTTCAATTGTGTTAAAGATGATCACAGCAAAAAGGGGTCATGATGTCACTTAGCTGAGTCAGTGTGCCAGATATCTAGCAGTAGTCACTTGATCTTATTTATTTAAATATATATCATGCCCTCAATCTTTATGGAGCATGTTGCATGAGGCATCTGCCAGTGTTAATTTCTTCATCCACAGAGTGGATCTGGGACCAGTACTGAGTTTGTGCTTGATCCTTTGCTCCAAAAACGGTTTTCCCTTATGAGTTTGTGGTTGGCTAAGTGTAAGAAAATGTTTAAGAATACTGCTATAAAAGTGAAATCAGCGCTAGTGGTGTCCGAGCAACCTCTCTAGTCATGATGGTTTTGACAGTGTGAGACCACAAAATATTTTGTAGTTTTAAAGAACGCCTGGTGTCCGTCCAAATGGAACTGTACTCTCTGGGTTGAAAAACAATCTTTTCAGACTTTAAACATTTGGACTGTGACTACCAACTGTGGATATATTAATTTTAGTTCAACCAAATTGAGTCACACAACAGTCTAGTCTATCATATTTTCCCCTTGGACTGTATAGATGTATAGACTGTAAAAAAAATAAAAAGTTGGTTCAACTTAAAAAAGTACCTGCTTAACTTTCTAAGGCAATCAGGTAACTTACCTTTTTAAGTTGAACCAACAAATCTTTATTTAAAGTATATTATATATGTATAATGCCCACCCACCAAAACCACAGATCAGAGTTTTGATAACAATAATCTGACAGCAGGGCATTATAGGATTCCTAAATAAAGCACTGCTCTTTCTTTTAACCTCATTGGGTTTGTGGACTCATGCTCATGCTAGGCAAAGGGTTGTTGGCCCTGAGCATGAAAGCTTATAATGGGGTCATGCCATTGCGTGCAAAAGCAGCAGACCTATTTTTGCCATCCAGAGTTAAATCAAAACATAACCCCATAATTCTGAGGTGACAAAGGCACACGCTTTCCTTTTTCTATCTCCAAACAGTCTACCTAACAGACACGTAGGCTCGAAATCCACGGCACAGATCACGCACTACACATAGCACAGCTAATGCCTGTCCTCAGGGATTTGAGGTCACATGATAAAGCTTTCAGAAATCTTCCTCTGTTCGTTCTCATTGCCAGTTTTGTAGTTTGGAGCTGTGTGATTCAGAGAGACCTTTATTTATTTATTTTTCCAATCGACGGTGCACTGACAGACAGGGAAGCAGGAAAAGTCGGCTCTGCTAATGAGAGAGGACAGCCAGTCAGTCGTCCCTCAGTGCGAACTATACAGCCTCGATTAATACTTCAAACAATCCTTTCTCTGTGTGGACACAGTGCTGAATGTTAGATTGAGGACAGCACCTTTCCTTTTTAATAACCTGTCAGTTTCTACCTTCTGTTCAGATATAAGAATGCATGTCATGTTTTGTCATTTAAAATGTCATTTAAATCTTTTTTTAAAAAGGCAATTATTTTCAAATTAGCAGTTTTACGGTTCCCTCACAGGTTTGGGAATTTCAAGGCAAAGGTATTCTTATCTGTGTACCATTCATAATAATAAAATAACAGTTTAATAAACTGTGCATTAAGCTTTTCACCCTCTTTTTAAACCGGTCCTTTGAGGGAGGAATTGATTGACGGCATGCTTTTTTCACAAAACCTTTCAGTGGCTTATTGAAATTAAATGTTTTTTTTTTGTAAGACAGACAGCTTGTAGTTTTGCTATACATTATAATACTGTAAATTTGTCTTCATTTGAAACTGTGATAAATTTTAAGCAAGTATATGGAGAGGTTATGGTGCTTTACACTCTTAAGCCCGGAGTATGTACTCGAATGCCATAGTCTCTTCGCCCCAATTCGAATACTATCAGTACTAAATAATAGTCAAAGTTAGATTTAGTACTAGGGATGTAACGGTATCAAAACAAAAAACCACACGGTACGGTGGTATTTCGGTATGGTGCCCAGGGTACGATAATTATTGGAACATTTGCACAAAGGAAAAAACAAATGAAGACTTGGAAAAACTGCCATAAGTGTTTATTTAAACAAGACTGAACATTACAATGTTCAAAGTGTAGTGTAGTGTTTACAATTTTCATAAAAAGGACAAAAATAATTAGACCATGTAATAAGATAAAAAAATTAAGTTTCAGTTTAGTTTGTCAACTTTAAACAACTCCCAATCAGTCAGGTTTTAGGAATTGAGTCACTCCCTCAATTGACCTAGTTTATTATTTGTATTATTATTAATGCTAATGCTTGGTACTCCTATGAAAGCAACAGTTGTGATTGTAGAATCAAGAAAAGACGATGGGTTTTAAGATGGGCAAATTCCTAAAAACAAAAACAACTCAGTAAAAATTAAAATAGCAGCTTACTTATTGGAGCTGGACCTAGAGCTGAGACCAGCTCACTCAATACAGGGGCGTGCTTCCCAATCGGAAGTCTGCAGCCTCCAACTCGTTTTTTGTATGTCCATCACATTTCTCGTTTCTTGTCACAGCAGACGCAAACGTTTTCCACACCTCAGATTTAAAATTCGCATTTCTTATGCTTCCGCCATTGTCGCTCCACTTGTAGAGAGGCATCAGAGTGGCACGTATGGGATTATGGGAATTGTAGTTCCCGCGTCCCTCCACTCGCTACACCTGGCCGAAAAAATATACACGTGTTGCCTGGAAGACCTAACGTTTTACCGAATCATGTGACCATGGTGGTACCGGGAAAGTTTGTTACTGATATATCACGAAATTTATAATACCTATTTAGTAAAGTATGTACACTAAAATAATATTTAAGTAAGTATAGAGGACTCTCGCGACTGTAGACGGTAATGGTGTCTCTTGGTTTATATATGTCAAAATTAATTCATACTTACTTACAAGTCGCACCTCACTAGAAGTCGCAGGACCAGCCAAACTATGAAAAAAATGTGACTTATAGTCCGGAAAATACGGTGCATACTTTAAGGGCATAGTAGGCGAATTGGAAAACAGGGATGTTCGATTGCAAGAAAATGCAATGCACCTCCTGGGCTACATACTACATTCTTCTGTATGTGCATGCGCGTACACGTGCAAAGTACGTGCGATTACAAAAATCCGGTGGTGCGCATACTATTCTAATGAGGAAATTTGCGTAAAATGCACTGTATGCGGACCCTCATGTATGCGTAAAAACGGAACTACACTTTAGGGTGTGCTCACACTCGCACTCGAAGGCGTTTAACCCCTTTTCCTTGTTTGTTTGATTAGTGTGAGCTCTCAGTAGTGGGCGGGGCGTGGTTTGGTTAATTGCACCCTGGCCTGCTTGCAGAGGTGGGCTCGGCATGGAATGTATAGAAAGAACGTGCAAGTTTTGCTACAGTCATTCAAAATCATCTGCCTCCGTAAAAAACATCTGTTGCATGCAGCACGGTAACTTGAACATTTGAGCGGCATAAGCGATGGATTGAATAAGCAGAATAATGAGGCATGGTGAGAGGGCTGTGGAGAAGAGAGGGAGGGCAACCGTGCCAAATGTGAGTGCGCCCTTAAAAATAAAGGTGCTAAATGTAAAGGAACATAAAAGCACAGACAAATGCTCTTGTGTAAACAAACTCTCTAATAAAGCTTTCTAGCAATACATCACATTACCCACAATGCCCCTGGAGGTCTAATTTCAACAAACCACCCTCTGTTCACAATAAGCAATAGTGGATTTACTTTATTCAACAGCTACAGGCACAAATCAAAGAATCTCAGTCATTTAACTAATAAGACAGTCAGAAATAATACTCTTCACTGACATAAAAGTGATGGTAATTTGTTTATATAGGTTTGTTTTAAAGTTGTTCAGCTGGGTTTACATTTTGGCTCTAAATGTGCAGGTAGAGAAGGTCATGCAGATGGATTAACACCCAGCAGCTCCTGCCAGACCAACAATCATTCTGTTGGCTGCTTACGCATGCTGGCCTCTGTCCACCCATGCCAGCTTATTCTCAATCATGCAGTGAAACCTGCTGTGGATATAAACAAAGATGGTGATGGCTTGAATATTTATATTGTCTACACAAATCACATGCAGTCGGGTTCATTATCTTGCATAGAAAAGTATATTTATTTATACATTAAATGTCTATATTCACCTTTGCCTTGTCCCACATTAATGTCTAGACTCTCTCACTTGTATCTAACAATTAAAATCATTAAACTTTCCTACGACTAAATTTGTACTTGAAGTGTTAGGGCATTAGTGTAGTTTCGTAAGACTTGTATCCTATTCATGAAAAATGTTTGTCTGGTATCCCTTAAAATGCTGGTTAACCCACGTGGCAAACATTTGTTAAACATTGTTGCTAATTCACCACACATTAACAAGCCTGTCACAAATAAACTTTGTTCAGTGAATGTTTTGCATAAAATCACTGAAGCTCCCCAGAGGCGCATGCAGACCAATCATTTCTATCCTCCGATGTTACAGGTTAAACGTCTCCCTTAGGTCTCCCTAATCTGCATTTGTTTTGAAATAAAAATGCATTCTGTTAAAGAGCTCGGAGTGCATTATAATAGCAAAGTCATGGTATTTTATAGCACACAAGTAATCTTCTTACCGGCTTATTAAAATCCTTTAAAGTGAGAATATAGTTTTCTAGCGTGTCCTAGGACTCAGGTTGTTAAATGCTAATTACAGTCTCTACGGCAAACAGAAATTCTTTGTCATCTGCTCGCAATATACGCAAATAAACCACTGCTGTGTCTCATTATAAAAGCATGTGTTAATTTCGCTGTCAGTTTTACTATTTGTATTTTGCCTTCAAGGCTGTATGAGACAATGAGTCACAGAGCTTCTCTCATGGGCTGCCATTTGATTTGGACAGTATAGCTTTTCACACTTATTTTTGCCTGAAATTGGACTCATCAGCATAGGTGAGGATACGTGTTGCTGTCTTGTTGAGTCACTGGGGTGTGCTAGGAGTCTAAGCTCTTTTCTTATGCAAGGATGGATGACTGATTTGATGGTTGCTGGGATGCACAGCTGGATCCAGGCATGGAAGGACACCTTGATGTCAGCTTGCTTCATTTTAGCCATTTCTCTACCCACCTGAGGAGAGAATGGCACAGAGGCAGTGATGCCATAGTGTAGGGTTCTTGCGGTCTCTAAAAAGCATAATTGTGATATCATTGAGATCCTGTCATTTATAATTTATGTTACATTTACTTACATTTTGTATGGTCCTAATCATAATTTGTTTGCTGCAGTTTGTAGCTATACCTGTATGTCTTTGTTTTAGCTAGTGCTGACACAGCTGTAAGCTTTCACAAAGATCTATATTTTAACCCACTGCTTTTTCTTTTCTGTGTAGCGAGCATGACGTGGGAGAGGATGACATTTACGACTGCGTACCCTGCGATGACGACGGGGACGACATCTACGAGGATATCATCAAGGTGGAGGTTAGACAGCCCATGGTGAGTGAGACGCCGTACAGAAAACACTCATTGGTGCGTGTGTGTGAGAAATAGAGGAAGTAGATGGATTGTTTTCCTGTCATTAACCCACGGCTGCGCAAGTTAACTTGCCCTGCTTACATTTGCTGCTTTGCCTCCTCAATGCTGCAGATCAGATACATGCAGGTAAGTGTCGCGCTGTACCGCACATTCCTCTTTAAAGCTTCTTCAGTGCTCCTCTGTCTTTTCCTGTAAATGTGTGTCGGCTCAAACCTTTAAGACCCTTGTGCACATGTGAATAACCCAACAACAAGGCAAATGTGCTTACGGACACACACATTAAGTGGTCTCGGCATTCACAGGTTCTGCAGGTTCTTGACCTTAAAAATGATTATTTATTAAATAAATAGTAAAAAATATAAAATGCTTTAATCCATTTGTGACCCAGATGATGAAGAATGGTTAAATAACTTTTCATACAATAAAAACATATTCACAATAAAAGGATCCTACCACTCATATCTCAAATGTGTGAACTCGTATGCTCATATTTAATATTGGCACATAAAGACTTATAGTACTAAGTTTGATGTCACTGATGTCTACACTCAGCATTGGGTTAAAAAGGATGAGCTCAGCAGTGGGGTTTGAATTAACCCAGAAAAGTTTTATATTTGACCCAGCAATGGGTTAAAACAACCCAGCATTGGTTAAATTACAACCCAAGAGGCTGGACTCGTTCTTTATTGACCTAACGGTGGGTCAAAAATAATTTTTTTTATTGTGATGCTTAAGGTTCTGTACCTAAACTATCGAATGCCCCAGGGATGACATATTTTTGTAGGATAACCCAGAAGTTAGCGGGACACTGGTTCCCTTGCAAAAAAGGCCATTCTTTACTTTTGGATTATCGCAAAAAGTAAGCTCTATGATATTAAGAATAGTTAATGACACTTACAAGTTTTGTCCAGCAAGTTAGTCTTCACAGATGAACACAATTTTGTGAATTTTGAAGTTAAAATGTGGCATTTTTATATTTCTAGTAAACGCATTTAAAATTGTACAATTTGTATTCATCTCTGAAGATTATCTTGTTGGACAAACGTGTGTCTTTAACTTTTGGTTAAACCCATTTACTCCTTAAATGCCTAAAACCTATGTTATTCTAGGATAAATACCCTTATCTCCTGAGGGTTTTCAGAAAAAAATACTAGGAATTGTCAACGTCTACCAAAAACTTAATATCTAAGCCTCTTCAGCACTTACAAACATGAAATAAAAGTAACCAGTGGTAGATGTAATGTTTCAGCATTGCAGCATCAGGCGCAAATGGGTTAACACAGAGGTTATTTCTTCTCTAGGGTTTTTTCAACCCCGGGGAGTCAGCCGACATTGGCTTAACTTAGCACCCTCTTGTATACGTTACGTTATTAATACGCTCGCTTGTAAAGTTTATTTATAGCTGCTGTATTTTGCTACTTATAATGTCTGTCGAATTTTCTGTGTTTTCCCCTGCTTCTATTAATGTAAAGCTGCTTTGAAACAATTACAAATTGTGAAAAGCACTATATAAATAAAATTGAATTGAATTGCCTAATACAAAAGTCTAAGGGAAAAAGTCCTAACTTTCAGGTTGGCTTACAAAAATGTCATCCCTACAGCACGCTTTTGGCCAGTTTGAATGAGCTTCTTATGGCAAATGTCTCAATTTTTTTTAGTTTAAGCTTTAATCACTTCAGAAGTCATTATTTGAAAATTATTTGGACTAGACTTATTGTACTTTTTAAAACTTGACAGCACATGGTCACAGTTTGCTTTAATCGTATGAAAGAGAGTAATGTAAAAGTTTTTGCTTTTCTGCAAGAATTTTTGTTTCTTTATAAAAGGAAAAAATTCTAGTTTGGTGCAAAACTAGTGAAATATGACAATTTTCATTTTCAGGTAAACTTTTCTTTTAAATATTTTAACTAATTTGAAAATGGTTTTAGCTACCATCACTCCAGTGTGATCCACTCAATTTATTTCATTTGATCATGTTAAAATACTGTCTGGAAAAGGTTTCCCACACAGGTAATAATAAAAAATCTCAGCCTGCCCATGAATAATGTTCCTCAGAAAACTACTCCTAGATTGATTTTATGGCAGGACCGCTGTGATATGTCTTTCTTGGCCTAGGAATGATGAGTGCCTGTGAAAATGTCCCTCTGTCTCTCAGATTGAGTTTAAAGTGTGTGCTGTATCTCTGAGCGAGCTAATGTTAGGTTATTTTCAACCCACAAGGGAGGAATTCCCTCCCGCACAGAAAGAGATGACTGCTGGGCCCCGCCTTTAAAAAGACACAGATACAGAATCACACATGGAGATGTGGGTTAGCATACGCTCAGCTCCTCTCCACAATTTTGTGGCTTTTCTCAAATGATATCTTCTTCAATTTGTCTGAAACCATGAATTGTACGTCAGATGATTTCCAGACTTGACCACAATAGCTCCCAAATGTTGATAAAAGCACAACAGATAATGATGTCACAATTTCACATATGCCCCATTTGTCAGTGGAAGTTACAGTACAGATGCATTTGCCTTTGGCTGCTTTAACCAAGGCACTTTGGACTGATCTTTCCCTCTTTCCTAGCCCCCTTCTGTCGCTTGTTATTGAAACAATTGTTTGTGGTCTTGAATTTCTCTGGATGCAGGCAGGTTTGCTTTGGCCTTGTGCACCGTCAGACCCAGATGTTCAGATGTGTGTTCTGATGTTTCATCCAGTCCTGGTCTCCAGCTGGCGTCTCTCGCTTCAGCCTTATCGCAGACAAGCTCGCAAAACCTGCTCGCATTACACCAAGGCCCATCAATTACATTTAATCAAATACATCTTGTCCTATTAGGTCATTTTCTGTTGTTATTGTTTTGTGAATTGGCCTCATTTAGCTTGAAGGTTCTCATCAAAACCACATTTCCTATGTGCCTAAGTTTATGTTGTTTTGAATGAGCGAAAGACTGCATTTTTGCATAAAATAATCAGTGTTATAACCTACAGTCTTTGTTAATGTTGCCCTTGAAGTTCTGTTGTTGTGAAATACTCTTTGTATCCCTGTGTCTTTAACTGTAATGTGATTTGGGTCTTGGCTGTCCTGATTGTGATCCGATTTCCCTTAAATAGCAGTTCAGTACCTTGATCTAGAGTTTAAGGTGCTGAGCTAGTATCTTTAGAAGCAGTACCAACAGCATCATGGTCTGTGTGTTTGTTTTTTCTTTATATAACAGAAAATGGGCATGACAGAGGATGACAAGAGGAACTGCTGCTTGGTGGAGATTCAAGAGACCGAAGCTAAGTACTACAAGACACTGGAGGACATTGATAAGGTGAGTGGTTGACTTTAGCGAGTCTTTGCACTGCATAGTGAAAAGTGAAAAGTGCGGAAGTGGGTCAAGGTCTTGTTGAGGTTTTCTATGGGGAGGAAACCAAATATAGACCCATGGTGAAAGGAAAACAATTGACTTGAGCCCTAGGCGATAAATACATTAAAGTCTGTGTAAAGTCATTTCAGAGAATTGATTTTTTCTAAACAAATTATAAATGTATTGCTGAAACACGTTGCAAAGACTGTGAACTATGTAGTACTAAACTGTGGAGTTACACCGTTAAAACAGTTTTTCCATTGTTTTCTGTATTCAGGGTTATTTGGGCGGGGCTAAAATAGCAAGCATATTTCAGGTTGTAGCAGTATTTGTAAGTTGAGAGAGATGGCAGCTTTTCCGCACAGCACTTGTGAGCAGAGAATCCTACCTGTTTTAAAAAATTTTGATCATTTTAATTTATTTATCCCTTTTTTAAATAATTAATTATAATTTAAAATTTTATATGTACACTTAATGAACCTAAACATTTACGAATGATTAAAAGCTCCCATTCGGCATTTAACAGTTTAATATGAAGTTTAACTCTGAAAAACGTCACATTAACTCTTTCCCTCCATTGACGAGTTAACTTGTCAATTAAAAGAAAACGCTTCCCTGCCAATGACGAGTATTTCCGGCTTTCCGCTTTAGCGCTATTATCCACCAGGTGGCACTCTTCTGCAACTTATAAAACCCGAAAGTATGGCCCTAGGGCAAACAGCTGTATGTCCGTGTAAGTTTTGAAGATCAGTCTGCATCTGATCTCTATCAAAAGTCCTTCACAAAAATTTAATTATCTCAGCTTTTTGCTCAAAATTAGGTGTTTTATCCATATTTGAGAGGTGATATAAAGAGAACTAATAAAGGTAGGATGAAACAGCTTGATGTTTCTTCACAAGACCGCCCTCTGGCTTTTGGTTGTGGCGGAATTTTACTGTAATTCATTAAAATTAATTATTAAACTTTTGTGAAAATCATGAAAAATGCTGCCGCTGGCTGGCAACTTAAAAAAAAAAGGGGGGGGAAAGAGTTTAGTGTTGTTTTTTGTTGACTTCATCAAATAAGCATAGGATGTTAAAGATGTAAATAATTTACTTTGGCTCATCCTGATGTGAGTTTGTAAATGTGTTTGTGTGCTATGCCCTCTGGTCTACGAGGTCAGTCACAGGGCATAAATGCCACAAAGTGAGAATGTGTCCCCTCGAAAAATCAATACTGTTGGCACAGCTCTGAATTGAGCCCTCTGGGTATAACATGCATGCACGCTTATATGTACAAATCGTGATTGAATGTGTAATGTAATGTTTAATTTTGTCCGGTACCCAATTGCTTTCTCACACGCAACATACAGAATTTGAACCATTAAAGAATAAGACTTTGTATTGTTATAAGATTAATTAATTCCAGTCTGTATAAATCCCTAACACAGAGACGCAGGGTGACACAGAGAAGTTTGTATATTGATAATCTCTTGATTCATTTCATCCTAATTATGCCAAAAATGTCAGTATTCCCCATAAACCTCAAGCTTTGCAATGGATTACAATAATAAATAAAAAATAGATACATTTTTCAGAATATCACAGGGTTTATTTTGCTTGAACAGCCAACCAACAGTCGCACTATACAGTGTTTGACTTAGATTTGTCAAAGACAATTACCAGACCACCACAAGGTGCACAATGCAGTCTTGGTAGAGCAGCGTGTGTTTGACTGTTAGCTTGAAGGGTAATCGTGTAAGACTCATTATAGTTTGGCTTTGAAAAATGGGAATTAATTTTGTATGCCTGTTACATTGCTGAATTATTTCTTTGTTCCTTTTATGCTGCTGGGCATAAAAACTCCTCAGTTTTACCTCTTAACTCTTTTGTAATAGAATTACATGATCCCCCTGAAGCAAGTGTTAACTCCACAGGAGATGGAGGCCATATTTGTGAATTTAGAGGTGAGGGATTCTTTTTTTCTATCCGTTTTGGTAAATGCACACACATTTCAGTGCTAAGAATATTCTATTTCCTTCCAAACTGTAGTGCATTTCATTTTAATGCACTCAATTTGTTTTACAAGACATTAAACAGTATGCAATGATAATTTGTTTTTGTCCACAAAAAGTTAATGACTTTACTAGCACTAATGGGTAAAAACTCATTGGAACTCATTGCATGTTGTTGCTTCTTAATTTTAACAGGATATCATCAAGGTCCACTTTGCTCTGCTGAGGGCCATTGACATGACCATGGTGAGCGGTGGCAACGGCCTGGGAAAGACCTTCCTGGACTTCAAGGAGAGGTCAGTACTTCTGATAGGCAGTTCATCACTGTCAATTCTGTTATAACATCTCACAGTTTTCTCAACACCCTAGCCCTTGTTAATCTAAACTGACCTCAAGTAAATGGGGCAAAGTCAAGATCGCCACACGTACAGAGTCTGCTATCGTCACCCACCATAGAAAATCCATCACCCCAGCAGGCCAGCTATTTTAAAAGAAATCCTCATCTGATCTCACAAACCCACAGGGCTTTCAAAGAAAATAGACCTGTCTGAAAGAGTCTGCTGCTTTCGAGCTAAACACTTCCTGTTTCGAGTCTTTTTGTCTCCTATATCAAAAATCAATAACCAGATAATAGAGAATCAAGGGGAGCTGGGTTCGCTACTTCATCCACAGTAGATGACAGATACGCAGGGGCTCTAGTAAAACCATAACACTATTTTATCAGTTTTTTGTTTGTTTTTTTTGTTTTGCAAGAATTCATGATTATGGCACCTGCTATGTGGTTCCATTCTTTGTCCTTCTGTTTACCCTCTAAAACAACTTATAGGCTAGGATCTTAAAGGAACAGTTTTTCATCTTTAGTAAGTAAGAGTTTATAATAATAAAATATACATTGTATTATCAAGTTTAAGATTTAAAATTATTAAAATGAAAAAAAAGATATATACAGTGTATATATATATATATATATATATATATATATATATAGTACTCTGCAAAAGTCTTATGCAGGGTTCACACCAGATGCGGTAGAGGCGGCAAGCGGGAGTGATTTACGTGTTAAGTCAATGCAAACATGTAATTTGGCATCCTGCGGCGCGGTTCGCACGGTAGGCGCGAATTGAGTGTTGCCTCGGGTAAAGAGTTGAAAAATCTGAACTTCAGCGGATTTCGCCGCTGCGTTAACCAATCAGGACCTTGCTGTAGAAGTGACGTGATTACAGAAAGCGAGCAGAGTCTCAGCAGAGTCGCAGAAGCCCCTCCCATGACGTGAATTTCCGCGTGAATGTCTCGAATGACTATAATTTCACTCGCAAATGAAGCGAGGAAACTCAAATGTTCGAGCGTCCAACTATGGGTGAATAGCGCATTTTTGCCGCCATTATCGCGGCTGGTGTGAATGCACCATCAGGCCACCAGACTTGTTGTTTTAGAAGTTTTTATGTCCATCCATATTTATTTTTCAATCAATTTTATTAAGATACAAACAGAACATACGTAAAATATGTAAATAAAAAAAAATTCAGGAGTAAATGTCTTCTTTAGGCAGAATGGAGAATGAAGTAAAAAAAGTAGAAATTAGAATTTAATTTCATTTAGGTTTAAGAGATCCAGCAGTTTCCTGCTATTGCTCAAGTGGAAGGGGAGTTTACCCTAAAAACTTGACGCATCAGTTTACACATTTCTACAGTTTTAAATACTATATACACATGTCCTGTATTTTCTGGATGTATTCTATTAAAGAGACTAATAACAATTATATATGATCACTATAACTATATCTAATTGTGGCATGGTAACCTAAGACTTTTGCACAGTACTGTACTGTACATACCTGCTCCCCAGGTCACTGGTCCAGGGCGGTTGCTGAATCAGCTTGGTGATGTGCCATTTCCCTACAGTCTTCTTGGTTTGAAAACCACTGGGGCTTGACTAAGTAACAGACCCTATAACAGTCAGCTTATTCTAGTCATGGTACAGTACATTAGGCTCCGCATTAATAGGCATTACTGAGACCGTTAGTATCTGTATTTCTGTATAAGAATTCCACTTCTGCTGTGCTCAGCACAATTGATGTTTTATCCCAACTGGGACCTACTTAATAAAACCAAAGAGGTGTAACAAAAAATTATGACCTCACTGCAATTAGAGTGTGTGTGTCCTCAGAGACGAGAACTTTGGTGTAGTGTTCTGGTTTATTAAGCAGTCAGATGACCTTGCAGTACGATCTTAGAAATTAACGGTGCAGCATTTTTTTGGATTGTGATCTCCAGAAAATGGCAGGGTTACAAAACTGTCTTTTTACATGTACACATTACAAGAAATTAAACATGAACCTACTGCATTTATTGCAAAAATGTTACTTGCAACTCCAGTCGAGGATTTTTTTTTATTAGGTAATATTTTTTAAACAAACAGTAAAATGTTATATTAGCATTTTCAATCGAATCATTTGCACTGATACTTTTGATTAATTATGATTATGAATAGTTACACATCTTTATAATTTTCCATGTATATTATCATCTTAATTATGCAAATTTATAACCCTTACAGAAAAAGCACATGTATTTCACATGTGCAAAACACATGTGCTCACATGTGCAAAACACATCTGCTCACATGTGCAATACACATGCTCACATGTGCAATACACATGTGGCCACATGTGCAATACACATGCTCACATGTGCAATACACATGCTCACATGTGCAATACACATGCTCACATGTGCAATACACATGTGGCCACATGTGATCACATGTGTGTGATTTTGCACATGTGAAATTTAATGTGTGAACACATGTTAAAATCACATGTGACACATGAAAACATGTTAAAATCACATGTAGAACATGTGTTTTGCACATGGGAAATGTGTGCTTTTGGAACACTTTTGTGTGAATCACATGTGAATTCCCATGTGAAACACATGAGATCACATGTGAAACACATGCAAAATCCCATGTGAAACACATGCAAAATCCCATGTGAAACACATGCAGATTCACATGTGAAACACATGCAGATTCACATGTGAAACACATGCAGATTCACATGTGAAACACATGCAGATTCACATGTGAAACACATGCAGATTCACATGTGAAACACATGCAAATTCACATGTGAAACACATGCAAATTCACATGTGAAACACATGCAAATTCACATGTGAAACACATGCAAATTCACATGTGAAACACATGCAAATTCACATGTGAAACACATGCAAATTCACATGTGAAACACATGCAAATTCTCATGTGAAACACATGCAAATTCACATGTGAATCACATGGGCTCACATGTGAATCACATGTGAAACACATGGGCTCAAATGTGAAGCACATGCAAATTCACATGTGAGGCACATACAAATTCACATGTGAAACACATGCAAATTCACATGTGAAACACATGCAAATTCACATGTGAATCACATGGGCTCACATGTGAAACACATGGGCTCACATGTGAAGCACATGCAAATTCACATGTGAAGCACATGCAAATTCACATGTGAAACACATGCAAATTCACATGTGAAACACATGGGCTCACATGTAAAACACATGGGCTCACATGTGAAGCACATGCAAATTCACATGTGAAATACATGCAAATTCCCTTTCAATTTCACATGTGAAATGTGTGCTTTTGGAACATTTTTGTGTGAATCCCATGTGAAACACATGTGAAATTAGTGGATCACATGTGGCACATGTAAAAAAAATGGTCACCACATTATGCACATGTGATCACATGTGTTTCACATGGGATTCACACAAAAATGTTCCAAAAGCACATATTTCACATGTGAAATTTATTGTGTGAAAACATGTTAAAATCACATGTGACACATGAAAACATGTTAGAATCACATGCAGAACATGTGTTTTGCACATGGGAAATGTGTGCTTTTGGAACACTTTTGTGTGAATCACATGTGAATTTCCATGTGAAGCACAAAAAATTGTCATCACATTATGCACATGTGATCACATGGGTTTCTCATGTGATCACGTATTTTTTTACATGTGAACTTGAGAGTTAAAGTATATAAAGTAGGCCATACAATTGCTTATCATAACCCAGGACTCAAACTCACCCTTTGACCCCAAGGGTAAGCTATAATCTTGCTAAGATGTCGGTGTTATAAAATAAAGGCACCATGATGTGACTTTGACATAAGACACATTTTACTGTAAGGAAAAACTGATTCAAATGGAGAATTTATTTGCAAACATACAGAAAATTATAAGAAGTATCCAAACATATTCATAAAAAAACAAGTATCAATAAAATGCTGTCCATACAACAACAACTGTATATCTGAGTGTGTGTGTATGTGAGAGAGAGAGAGAGAGAGAGAGAGAGAGAGAGAGAGAGAGAGAGAGAGATGTGTCTTCATGCATGTCCATTGTTAGAGATGTGTCTTTATGCATGTCCATTGTTATATGTGCATCAGTCCTCAGATTCTCTTCCAGCAGGCTCCCTGTTTTAGGATAATAAAAATAAATAAAGATTAGAGCAATACAAGCATCAGTCTCTCTCAGGGATGCTTAACGATTAATCGCGATTAATCGTTAGCAGAATAAAAGTTTTTGTTTAGATCATATATGTGTGTGAACTTTGTATAATAACTTTGTATAAATAAATGTACACACATGCATGTATATGTTTTAGAAATGTTTACATGTGTATATACATTTGTATATTTTTGTATAATTTATATTATATATAAATAGAAATACTTAATATATAAAAAAAATTCTTAAAATTATACATGAATGTGTTCATATTTATATATATAAATATTTATATACACAGTTTACACACATATGTGATTTAAACAAAAACTTTTATTCTGCTAACGATTAATCGCGATTAATTGTTTAGCATCCCTAGTCTCTCTTGATAGCATTTACTTTTTCTTTTTGAATTTCAGGATTAGCTGTTTTTAGTTGTATGGTCTTTGTAGGAATGGCCACTCGAATGTGGCATCGACAATCGATTATGAAACCATGATCGTGTGGGTTTATTTATTTTTTGTGGTTATGGCAGCATTTGGTTAGCATTACAACTTTTAAATATTGATTATGATGAACTATGCATGTGCATAATGAAACACCTGTTCTTGTCGCAGGTCCTGGCATATACAGGTAGATACAACAATAAAATGCTCACTACTGTTTCACCATGCGAGAATGCATGAGAAAAGTCAGGAATCGATCAAAAGAATCAAAATGCGTGCATCGTAACGAATCCCCGGTTCTTTAAAGTTTTAATCGGTTCTAAAATGAAACTGATTCTTCATACCCAACCCTAGTAAGTATTGTTATTTGTATTTGTGTATGATCTTACTCTGCACTTATGGCGCTTTTCCATTGCATAGTACCCCACGGTTTAGTTTAGTTTGGGTCGGGTCAGCTCACCTCACTTTGGCGTGGTTAGCTTTTCCATCGAGTTTAGTATCACTTCCTAGTGGGAGGGATTATAGGGGTGTCGTTATATTTGCGCTGCAGACTGTGACATCATACAAGTGAGAGCATCATTGTACATTTCCATACATTTATTATTTTCTCAGTCCGCCACAAAATTAAAATTGGCCACCACAAATAGATGTTTGCACATCGCGTTTATCACTAACGTTACCTCTGTCTCACATGACAGTTTCTGTTCAAACACCGCGGCGTCAGTCGACGGCGCTCCGCTGAGCCTCAATGAAGTTGCATTTAAGCATATAATGCTGAAGTGCTCGATGTGAATGTTCTGCCAAAAACTGCAAGTTTGGAAAAAACTGTTATGGTGTTCCTGATTCTCAACTTGTGGATGTTTTTCATCGCTAAAAGGGAGTTTGGGAACTTATAGCAGAGCACAGATGACAACATGTTTGCTCGAGACAGCGCAAGCTAGCACAGGTAAAGCTAATCTACATTATAGGATGACGCGATTTTCTCAGACCAATCAGTGATCTACAGTGTTTTCGCATCACGTTTGGTATCAGCTCGAGTCGCTTTGAACCCCAACCGAGGTGGTACGAAAAAAAGTATCGGGTACTATGTACTGCACCCAATGGAAAAGCTCCAAAAAGTAAGCAGACCCGACCCAAACTAAACCAAACCGTGGGGTACTATGCAATAGGGCTGTCACTTTTTATTCGATATTCGAATATGCATTCGAACATGACGTGAAATATCCGTATTCGAACTATAAATAAACCATCCGGTTCTTAAAATGCCATGGGTTGCTAGATATTCGAATATATTCGGATACATTGCATGATATTCGAAACCGTTCGAATTTGATTTTTCTCAAAAGTGACAGCCCTACTATGCAATGGAAAAGCAACATTAGAATAGGAATGTAATAGTTAAAAAGAATAATATTTGTGTAAACAAGTTGGTAAACTATAATTTGCCCAAAACTCACAATATTGTAACATCCTTACCTATTACTAGCTTCACTTTCTCTGTCAGGACTCTGTCTTTGTTCACCAGTGGTCCCTTTTTTCCCTGTGACGGAGCATGTTGTCATTTTTTCTAAGGTGGAAATGGAGTCCATCACAGTTCTGGTGAGTTTCTTGTAATTCTCACACTTTTGGGCATAATCCAAGGTGACTGGGTTCAATTTAGTGACAGATGTGTTCTGTAAAGATAAAAAAACATAATCCTATATTAACAGGCCAGCCCACCTTGGAAAAATATTTTAAATACAATAGTGTAACAACTAAAGGGACAGATGACCCCAAAATAAACATTATTTACCAATTTACCATTATGTCAATCTTCAATATTGTGAGTAAAACCTTACATTCTGTTCATCTTTCAATCTGTTTATATTACTAGGTATTATAGAAATACCTTTCTTTGTGTTCCACAGAGTAACATAAGTGTATGGAATTGAAACGACATAAGGGTGAGTAAATGACAACAGAATTTTCTTGTAAGGGTGGACTTTGCCCTTAAAGGCCTGGAGAACTTTGTAGAATCTTTTGTTGCCCTGAAAGTAATAAGAACAAAACCTATGCTTCTTTAATTTTGCTCAGTACAACTAAGAGACAAACAAAGAATTGTGTTTTGTTTTCTCTTAACTTTTACTGCCTGTCTAAAATATACTTTTTTGCACATTAAAGCAGGGGTGCCCAAACTTTTTTCTACCAAGGGCCAAAAATCCAACCTGACTAAGAGCCGAGAGTTTAAAGTAAATGTTGCTGTGTTATATATTAAAATTAAAGTTGCCCTGATTCTCCTAATTTATAAATTTCTAATATTTAAAAAATAAATAAGCAAACATTACTTTGTTGCCAACAATTTCCCGATACGGTACATATCCAGATACAAGGCCACGATACGATGCACATCACAATACTATAATATTTTGAATTACATTTTGTTCAGAATTTAGTTACATTATTATTATTATTATTATTATCTGTTTATTATACATTGAATAAGCAGTGTTGTTACTGTTGTGTGTTTGACATTCATTTATTAGCTTTTGGGGTAATTCGTAGAAATACTTTAAGTAATACTTAAATAAAGTTTTTTTTAAAGCAGATTTACAAATATAGTGCCTTACTCTAAGCATTATATTTGTCTCTCATTTAATTATTCTATATCTATGAACAGTGTTGGGGAAAGTTACTTTTAAAAGTAATGCATTACAATATTAAGTTACTCCCCCAAAAAAGTAACTAATTGCATTACTTAGTTACTTTTCATGTAAAGTAATGCTTACGTTACTTTTGAGTTACTTTTGCGTTACTTTTTCTAAAGCTTGATCTCTTTCAGGCCTTGCAGGTATTTTTTTATGACTGAAAAGTTCTGCATTCAACAACAGTCTATGTAACCTACACCTCAAAAACACGTAGAATAATAATCTAGAATAATATTTTATTCTGAAAACTTCCCGACTACAGAGCAATGCATTCCATATAAAAATCTCAACATTACAGAATATTGAAAGTTGAACATTATGTACCCACACAAAAAGTACAAAACACATTAAGTAAATTCACTGTCCATTGAAATAATAAAGAAAGTAATATAGGCTAGTTAAATTGCCATTATGATTTATATTAGGGCAAAAGACAGATCTTAAACATTTAACATTTTTATCAACTTAATAAAGAACAATGGGATGATAGTGAGAAACAACATCCCTAATTAAACAAATCTTTAGCTTCAAAATTTGAAAAAAATCTTCATGTGACCTAAACAAATGTATAAGTTGATTCCAATAGACATCAACTGTTGAGTTTTCTACTAAGTGTTATTAAACCAAAATGTGTTTTATACTAAAAAAGTCCAGATCACTTTCTGCAATGCAAAGAACAAAACAAATGATCAACAAAGATTTGTGTGTTTTAGAGTATTATTATCTTAACACTATTCACTATTTCATCTAGATTTTATTTTCAAAGTAACGATTGTAGCGCAGCAGCAGAAGTCTCTCAAAACGCTGGTCTGTGAGACGGTTCCTTTTTGGGGTGAGGATGAGACTTCCAATACTAAACAGCCTCTCAACTGGCGCACTGGAAGGTGTGGCTGTGTTGGTTTTTAAGAAGACCTTTAAAATCCTGGGGAAATCATGTAAATTTCCCATATCACCTGATTTAAGGTATTCACATATCTCCATGTCCACAGTTGTTGCTTGTTTGTCATGTTGATTCTCCTCTTCAGGAAATGCAAAGAAATCATTTTCATGGTCTCTGCTTTCAGGATCAGGAGACTGCAGTGGCTCTTTTTGTTGTATCTCAACATTGAGAGCACGACACTGTGCTGACAGAGTCATCTTGATCTTGTCTTTTCTTGTATCATCCCTCAGCCAGCGCAGCTTGAACTTTGGCAGGGTTACCGCAGCAAGCAAAGCTTCCTCACTGTCAAGGATATTGCTAAACCGTGTCTTGATAGCCTGCAAAAAAAAAAAGATTAGATTATTTGAGTTAAACAATTTATAAACTAATAGACATGCATTCATACAAGAAAATATTACAATTATGTGAGGTAAGTAACAGATACATAAACATATTGACTTGAATGCACTGAAGAACTGAACTGAGCTTAATGATGACACCACTTTTCACAAAAGTTGCTTTATAGCTTTATTGAACTCATTTCATTATTGATGAACTAGAGTTACAGAACCAAACTAAATAAACACTAAACTGATTGTAACCTTATACTGTCTGTTTACTGTCTATTTTCATTTTAGAGCTGCTTTACAGCAGAATTGAATTCTGATTGCATCATTGAATCTTTGTATAAAGTGCTATACGTGATAAGTGATGCTTTGTATAAAGTGCTATAAGTGATAGGATAAAACTGTATTTATAAAACAACATTTTAATAATGATAATGCAATAGCCTATTAAAAAGACTTACTTGAACTATGAGGTCTGGGAGGTCAGCCATCATATGGGAGAGGCCTTCTTTCAGTCCCAAAATTTTGGCCATCAGGATTTCAAGAGTAGGCTGAAGGGTGCCATAGAAACAATCGTCCTCACCTTGAAGTATATCCAATGCCATACAGACAGGCTTCAGAACCTTGCAATATTCTTTTAAGAAATGATACTCTCTCTCCGTCATGCATCTAATGTCCAGGCGAGTGCAAAGTTGATTGAGGTCCACTAACGGCATGTCTGTGACTCGGGTAAGCGCATCATGAAACGAGTTCCACCTTGTAGTTGCAGGGACAAGCAACTTTCTTTTGCTGAATTCCCCCAGGATCTCAGATGCCACAGTTGACCGACTAACTTTTGACCACAAAGTTGAACATTTTCCAGTTGCACTCCTGTATACTGCTTTGCAATCTGCCTTCGCAGTGATAAATTTAACTACGTCGGTGGTGCAAATAAGGTTAAGTGTGTGTGACGCACATCGGTGATGAGGGGGGAGAACAAACCTTTCGCTGGTCTCACTGTCATCCCGTAAAACGTTGTGCAAGTCCGTAAAGACGACGTCGTCTTCATCATTTTCTGTTTCATCATCAGCAGCTTGAAACATTCTGAATGCTTTAACAAAGTTTGCGCCATTGTCTGTGACAGTTGCAGTTATTTTACCACAAAGAGCAAATGAGCTGTGAATTTGCTCAATCTCCGCTGCAATGGCATCGTATGTGTGTCTCCCACGAAATCGTTTGCAGGCGATTGCAGCTTTTCGGCGATGAAGACTAGCAGGATCGATCCAGTGTACAGTAATTCCTAAAAAACTTTTATTATGCGCAGTCCACAGATCCGCAGTGGTAGAAACATATTCCAGGTCAGCAAAGGTTTTCTTTAAGTCTGTCTCCATTTCCATGTATGCATTGTCCAAATAGCTTGTAAAGGTTTTGCGATCGGGCAGCACGCTTCCCGTCCTTCTGCCTGTCACTGAGATTTTGCTGATGATATTGCGAAATGTAGGCGCCTCTACAGTGGAAAGTGGCTGCATCTCCTCAACAATAAAAGCGGCGACTAATTTGTTGAGTTCAGTCGAACTAACGTTAATTGTTTTACCTGATGAACTGAAATCAAGCTTTTGTTGTTTAGCTTGAGGCGGGGTGCAGGTCGTATCATCCGGCGCTCTCTCGTCCAACTCTGTGGTGCTGTGTTTTGCATGGAGATGTTTTTTTAAGTTTGAAGTGGTGTTTTTTGCAGTTGACAAGAGTTTTTCACCTACACATAATTTACACTTGACGACAATCCCCTTCTCCTTTTCTTCCACAATTTCAAAATAATGAGAATATTTCCATCGCGAAAACGTCAAAGCCTGGCCTGCCATCTCCGTTTCTGTTTCAAACTGTTCCCGCTCAGGCGGGCGCGCACGCATAGAGTGCGTAATTCTACGTGACTACGTTCAGTTTAATTCAGTACATAATTATTTTTTAAATCGAATTAATTAAACTAAAAAGTAACTCACGTTACTTTTTTTTAAAAGTAACTTAAATATTAATGTGTACATTTATAAAGTAATGCGTTACTTTACTCGTTACTTCAGAAAAGTAATATTATTACGTAACGCACGTTACTTGTAACGCGTTACCCCCAACACTGTCTATGAATATATGTATACAAATGCAGTCAAACCTAATACTACTGTATTTAATAGAAGTTTGCAAGTTGTGCAGACCCGTGCGCCCTTTAACTTTAACTCTACATATTCCGCGAGTCATATGCGTATTTTCGATCAACAGCGATTCGTCATGCTACCTTCAAAAGTGCATCCGAATCGATACGGAAGGTGAGGTATATATGCGCGCATCGTCAGGCGTTCATGACGATGTATCTTCGTATCAATATTTTGAACACAGCACTACTGTTTATGCATAACTAATACAGTTTTATTTTCAAAGGTAACTGAGAAAATAATTTTGCCAATCATTTTTACATTTACATTTTCCTTTGTCTGTGTGCCACTCCCTCGACCTCCCCATTATAAGCCTATAGTGCAGGGTACCTGAGTTCGTTGAGTTTCGTGATGCACACCTTCAAGTATCCATGTACATTAAAAATAAATGTATTCATTTTAATTCCTTGCATTTAATTTCAATTTACATTTTTGTAATGTACAAATAAAACAAAAAAAATTACATTTTAAAAACTGTTTAATTAGAAATATGAACATCTGCGTCAATGATGTTTCCTTATCTCACGTGGCATGACATGCCAAATTAAAGGTCATTGGCCCTAGTTTGGGCACCTCTAAATTAAAGGGATAGTTCCCCCCAAAATGGTCATAATTTACTCACTTTAATGTTGTTACAAACCTGGATACATTTCTTTGTTCTGATGAACACAAAGGAAGATATTTTGAGTAATGTTTGTAACCAAACTGATCAGAGGCCCCATTGACTTCTAGTATTCTTTTTCCTATTATGGAAGTCAATGGGGCCTCTGATCAGTTTGGTTACAAACATTACTCAAGATATCTTCCTTTGTGTTCATCAGCACAAATAAATGATGCAAGTTTGTAACAACAGGAGAGTTGGTCAATTTCCCTAATTTAATTTTTGGGTGAACTATCCCTTTAAGCAAATGAATGTAAACAAAACAGGTTCTGTTTTATTTGGCTTACCTTTCATTGCTTTGCAGTTGAGTGTGAATCATCCACTATCTGAAAAAGAAGTGTATGGAGTGTTGAGGTCAGCAGTATTTTAAATAATGATTATGAAAAATTGCACATCTATCAGCTGTTTACAAACCCAGGTATTGCTAGTGCAGGAGTTTTTTAACGGTATGATAGCTAGTACCCCATATGATAAAGTTTTAGCGAGAGACCCGTTTCCTAAAGTTTTTATCCATATTTTGTAAAGAAACATTGTAATTATGTTTTCAGCAATTTTTTTACAAACTCAAATACTTTGCTACTACTGTGTATACGTTTACCATTTTTGATTTGTCTTTTCCCTTGAAATTTGCTGGGGAATCTCTTACTGTACGTTCACACCGCCGCCGACTTGAGCTTCCAAAGTTACCGGAAGTCATTCATTTACAATGAAAGCTGACTTCTATCAGCTGCAAGGAGCGTCAAATCCATCGGCGTCGCGTTTTGAGCGACCAGAGCATCAATCAAAAAGTTGAAAGAAGCTCAACTTTATGGTAATGAGGTATGACGGGGTTCAGCGGCAAGCAGCAGCAAAACACCAGCAACCAATCGGAATATAGCCTAGACATTCTTCGCTAGATGATTCCGAAGAAACATTTCATGGTGACAAAGACTTCAGAGCGGCCAAAGCGTCAACAAGCTTCCGCGTACTTATTGACAAATGTCCTTGACCAGGAGGCCTGAGCTTTTTTGGAAGCTCAAGTCGGCAGCAGTGTTAACGTACAGTTAGACCACAACCTGAGGGACCCCAGTTTGAAAAAACCGTGCTCTAGTGGACCAAACTGTCTATTACACAATGGCTCTGTTTACATGCACAAAATTTTGTCAATCCGACTGAATTTAATACGATTGAAAGTTACGACGATACAGTTTACATGCACCCTAAACACTGCAATCTGATTTAAATGTTCGTTTACATGTACATTATATAGAGTCCGAACCGACAGTCTGCACAAGCACACCGCCAGCGTTGCCAGACTCGCATATCAAAACCATCCGAATGGATGTTCAAAACTAGCCCAAAAGCCCACTGACTATTCACAGCCCAAATACCAAGAACTAAGCAACTAAATAATTTAATCTTTAACCCGCAGAAAAAACAACTGCTGGAAACAGTTTAAACAGTAGCCCAAATCTAAACTCGAAAAAAGCAGAGGACTTGGCAACGCTACGCTGCGGACAGCATCTCTCGTCGAGTTCATGCTTTATCTCTGGATAAAAGTTAAAACTGAGTTAGAAAGTTGTTCTTAAGAAGTTTTCAGATATAGGTAATGAAAACACACATTTTAAAAGGCACAACGCTATATTAATTACTTTAAGTAGCCTAATGTTTTAAAAGTACACATAAACGCTGCAGAATTTAGTACATTGCGTGCACAGCGTGTGACCCTATTAACGTTACGTGATGCATTACCTTGTTGTTGCATGTTTCTGTGACGAGAATCATGTGATATAAGAGGTAAATATAATACTTGAACTTGGAGCACAAATGTTCAGCGCATTTGCACAATGTATTTTTGCATCCGATTTAGAAAATACTATGATTCACGCGTTTACATGCATACTTTTCTCCTGCTGATCGGATCACAGATCGGAGTACACCACTTCAATACGATCCAATTTGCATCCGATCGTCCTCAATCATATTGATTAAGGTGTTTACGACTTTTCAATACGATTGAGCCATCAATATGATTACAAACGGATTATTTGGTTGCATGTAAACGTCCCTAATTTGGGGTGATACCGGGTTGCATATTCACCTTATGGTTTGAAGGAGTCTCATCCTCTTCGTTATCATCTTCCTCACGAGCAAATGTAGCCTTACAAAACACCAAAGCACATTTAAAAGGACAGAGGACACATGAGAGTAATATATGAAAAGATATAAGAAAAGAGACAAAATGAGAGCATGACAACGGAAATGTATTAAATATTTAATTTGAAGGACAATATCTCTCAATTATATCATAACATACCATTTGTTTTGATGTCCACATTTTGTGTGTCTTTAACCACTGACTGGTACTCTGCCTTTTTTTGTCCAAGGCTCTCTGTATTGAAGTAAAGCAAAAGTGATTATACAACAGTATCTTGCAGAGTATAAAATAATAACATAAATGAAAGCATCAAAATATTTATAGACTTTCCTTTTTAATAAAGGAAATTTATTTGTTAAAAATAAGTTAGCTGATTAACTTAAACCTATTTCTGTCAGATGAACTTTCCTGTCAGTAAGGAATCACCTATAAAAGTTAAATAAACGAATTAAATGAAATTCACTTACCGTTCACGTTGAGTATTTGTGCTGGAAACGCTGTCCAACCGCCTTTAGGCGGTTTGTTCCTCGTTGTCCACAAGACCAACCGTCTTTGGGTCACTTAACATTTATTGTCCTTCGCATATTTATCCAAACCAACTCTTACATGGTTTTCTTTTATCCATTTAATGAGCAAGGTTCAACTTTCTCGTCTTATTTACCTCAGACAGCAAGTTGCAACGGATAAAGAGCGCGAATCACATTAAACCAGATCAACTGACAGACGTCAAAGTTCCGCGAGAGCGATTTGAAAGCAGACTCCTCGAATCGCTTTCGCGATCCTTTGACGTCATCGTCAGCCTGTCAGTTCTTTTGGCGCCGTATGAAGTCGAAAAAGCCTTTTGACTGGATGATCTGGATGAATGAATACGACAGACTGTAAAAAAAAGATGAATACACAGAACAGATTGGAACCGCCTAGAAAAAAAGAGGAGTGTGTGCGCGTGTGTGCGTGTGTGCTTGCGCATGCTCACTGGGATTGGTTAAATGCGGATCAATATACCCCTTATTTGCACAGCAGAGCCATCAAATAATTCTGTGTTCCTTGGATATGCAAGTTTGCAATTAATGCATATTTTTTTCATGCATATTTTTTTCATGATAATGCACTGTAACTAACAGGGTGGCTTTTTTCCAGGTTGATGATGACAAGGTGATGACACAAAGGAGCTTCCATTGCCTTTATTGCAACTAGGACTGACAATAATGTCTGCAAACCCTTCTCCAAATATTAAGTCTTATTCTATTACAACATTGCCACCTGCCAGCAACCAAATATCTGTTTAAAAATATGTTGTCAATTTTTGTAAATAGATCATTTTGTCAAAATAAAGATTAAAAAAATCTGCCACCACATTTGTGTGTATATTGCCTTTATGCAGATTTCAAATGTATTTATATAATTTATCATTGGAACCAAAGTACACATTATCACACTTGTTGATGCACAGTAAAGCCGAAAGTTGATGTTTACGCAAACATTAGCCTACTTGTGGTTTGGTAACATGTGATCCACATGTTGAAACTATTGCATTATATAAGACATTTCTCACATGTGCTTTATGTTATAACATGTTCCACATGTGCGCTATTATGTTGCAGCATGTGGTGAGATGTTGTTCACACGTGGTAATATTGTCCACATGTGAGCACATATTTTCCACATGTGAGCATAAATTGTCCACATGTGAGCACATATTGTCCACATGTGAGCACATATTTTCCACATGTGAGCATAAATTGTCCACGTGTGAGCACATGTTGTCCACATGTGATAACATGTGGTCACATGTGACCACATGTGAACAACATGTGAAAAACATGTGAAATGCATGTGCTTTTTCTGTAAGGGAAGACAATAACAGTACAGTTTTCACTAATGGTCACTTAGAGTAGCATTTAACTGAATACGTAAGATTAGTTAAAATGTCATTGAAATAATCATCCCTGGCAGCCGGCAGTTTAGTTCATCATCATCCACCAGACAGCAAACTTTCAGAAAAGTCCACAGATTGACAGTACAAAAAATTTAAGACATTAAGTGAGCTTTGTTTCTAATTTTAAAGTCTTATTCTTTTAATTACTTGTTCTCCTAATGTGCATTAAAGACATTGTTCCTCTTTTATCTCATTCTATGCTTAAGACATCTAATTTAACCTCTACTTGAGTGCTTCCATAGATATCTTCTTATCTCTCGGTTGGGTAAATTACTTTTCCAGATGAGAATTACCTATTAGCCCCTATACGGAGGAATTGAGAGTTTGTTCTGCATTAGGTTCATTGAATACCGCAGCTTTGATTTGCATTCACACAGGGAGGGCTGATCTCTGCATTCTGTGATGTAGGTAATGATAATCACAGGTTCAGTTTCGATAATAACTGCACGCCCTGCCAGCCTCTCCGTTCTGTCAAACCTAACCATTTTCTCAAGTCCAAAAAGTCTCATTACCTAAAGCAACATTAGGCTGAACTCTGTTACTGTGTGTTTATATGCTATTTGTGCTGATCGAATTTGTTTAAGTTGGTGACAGAGATTGATAGCCTCCATAAAAATAAAAGCAAAGAATAAAGATAGAGGAGGCAGCCCTATTGTTTCAATTTGTCAGTTTGCATAGGTAATTGGCCCATTACAAGGCTCTTCCTCGAGCCCAGCGGGCAGCATCCCACAGAGCGAGCGTGACAGCACCGCCTCTCTCGCCCGCGCTCTTTTGTTTATGTAATTTCGAGCCTGTCACCTCATTGAGCCAGTCTTCCGTGGGTGCTCGCACTAACATGCATTTGGGCACGACATAGCGGCAGTTCAGCCCCATTCCTCCACACACAGAGCCACATCGCTGAAATCATGCTTTTTTACTATTTTTTTAAACCTCTGTGACTGCCAGCTTGACTGTACTGTCCATCACCATCTATAAGTCTATTCATCCAAATATTTTCACTGAACTGGCTGACCTAAAGAAAAAAAAATTCATTGAAGTGTCAATTTTCTCAAATGGCTTGAGAGAAAAATAGAAGCGATATAAACATATTGTGACATACAGTTAAAGTATAGAGCTATACAATTAATGTGGATAGCTCAGCTGAGATAGTGAATCAAAAATAATGGTTTTATTAATCTGTGAGTCACATAAGCCTATATATATATATATATATATATATATATATATATATATATATATATATATATATATATATATATATATATATATATATATATATATATATATATATATTTGAATACTATGATTGGATTTTATATTAACCTTATGGCAGAATTCCACTGTATTTAAAAGATGGGTATAATATTCCTTTACATTTAGTTTTGTGTACGATTGTCTTTAATATAGTCTCTGCATGACTGCATTTTCATCTAATGCCACATCCACAATATGTTTTCAATTACATTTTTTTCAAATGAACATAATACGACCAAACATGATATGGTCTTCATTCGTGTTAAAAACTTTTATTTTCGCTGGAGATAAACAAGGGTAAACACTTTTTACAATGGATGTGAAAGCGTCTCGTATTGCTTCCACATCACATTATGTAAATGTTTTAAATGTTTTTTAAGAACTGTGAAGATGTAATCTATCAGTGAATACACACCTTGTACTTTGACTTTACTTTCACTTGCTTTGTGCGATGGCTGCGGAATCAGGATGAACTTGAAAAAGGCGCAAAATAACGCAGAATAAAAGATGGGGCAGAGTCGAAGCCTATCGGCATATGAGATTAGATTTTAAAGGGACTTAAGTGATCCCAAATTTTGAAATCACAATTTTTTAGGGAAGCTGGAGGCTACAGCCATTGTACTGGAATATTTATACAGACAAAAGGCTGCCGGACACATATTAAAGTGCAACGGGCCGCATTGCACCCCACGGGGCGCCTGCCAAGTACCTTGGATCTAGAAGATTGGCGAACTTAGACAAATTTTCCATTTGCTGTATATTAAATTTCTTTGCTGTCTAAGAGGAACAGTTAAGACACTGCCATTTTATATGTTTTTTACTAATGGTTTTTTCAGACCGTCTCAAACTGGTTGTCCACACTTTTCTGACGGCTTGGAAAAGCCAGTTGGACGCTTAAGTGTGAGAACCTTTAGTTCTAAGAAAAGTGAAAAGACATCAGAACAAGAGAGGGGAAAAGGCTTTTCATTTTCTCATAATAAAATCTGACAGATTATATTTACATTTGGTGACATTAAGCATGAAACAAGGCTGGGTATTTTTGGCAATTTATTCATTTCATTAGAGCAGGATTGCGTCATTCGTCTTTGCAATTCTTCATCTGATTGGCATGTTTCTCTTTTTCATTATACTACGCACGGTTTCTCTCTCTTTCCTCTATACAAAGAAAGAAATGGCCAGGGGATTTGGCCGTTGTGCGCCTGCTATATTCCACACCTCCATCCATCGTTCCCAAAGCCCAGCTGCCTTTAATTAATTGTGTTATCTCCTCTTGTAAGTCCATGTGACCTTTTGTGGTGCTGCATTCCATATAATGAAATAATAGGGAAGCTTTCAGGACCATTGATGCTGTGAAGGGCATATCAAATAGCGGAAATACCATCCTGTTTCACGCGAAGTCATCAAACTGCTTTCCCCAACTTAAGAGTGAGGCGCTTTCAAAGTCATTAACTCTCAAACAGAAGTTATCCAAGCTAATTTGAGAGTTGCAGAAGTACATTATTAGTTGGTTTGCATCAATACGGAGCTGCTTCACTTGACTTGTGTTATAGTGGAGGTGAGGGGTCTTCAGTGCCGCGTGTCAGAGACTATTACTTCTCTCGCCTGCCTGTCACTTCCACTTTGCTTTGCGTTTTCCTCGCTGTCCCTGTTTTTTCGGATGGGGACAGATGGAAGCTGGAAGGAGAGCACCAAATTGTGTTTTTTGTGAAATAACATGCATGACAGCTTTGCCATAATGAGAAAGCCGGTGCAGCCGGCAAAAGCTCCATAAAACAGATGATTTCAAAAAGTGTGTTTACAGTACACAGCAAAAGGCTGTTGCCCCAAGAAATATTCACACTTAAGCAACCCAGTGCTTTTTTATATCCTCCTTCATCACATCCCACCCTCGCAGTCTGAAGTTTCCGGGATGGAGGAAAGCATGCTGAACTTTTGAGCTAGACCCTCAGTAGCCTTGACTTTTTGTTGTCACAGTTGTCAGACTGTTGCATGTCTAAAATCGAAAACAGAAATAGGATTTTTTTATTTCAACACCTTTTCTCAACTCTTTCTTCACTCTGTCTGATGGATGCTGATTGTTTAGCACTACAAGCTAACTACAGAAATAGCATCATAAAGGCAATGTTTACCATTAACAATGTGCATTGCTTTTGGCTGTTAACTTGTTTCTCTTCTACGCTGATTGCATTTAAAACACATAATTAATGGGTCATTAAAGGGTCAGTAATGATCTTCATTGAACGCACATGCAAGCTACCATCAAATCTGCTCATAGGATGTCCACGCTAGACTTCACAACATCATTTCTAGGTTTTGTAAGATTTTAGTTCATTGGTAATGTGATGTTAGCTAATTTATTACCATTAGATGCTTGGTGCAAATGGGGAAAGCACGGACTGAGTGCTTGTATGAAATGATGTCCATTAGAGGGCCATGAACAGGGATAAATTGCACATAAATTCACAGCTGTAGCCTTTAAAATGACTTGGATGTAAAAATGGCGTTGAATGGTGTTATAAAAAATTTACAGTTGGATTTTTTTCTCATACTTTATTGATCAAAGCCGATGTGTCATACTATACACTTTACAAGCCATGATACATGTTAACCCTGTGTCTGTTGAGTATATTAAGTAGTTAGGTAATGTAAAGTATTGTGTTTAACCATATTTTATGTATCAGTGAAGTATTTAACAAGTTTATTGAAGTCAAATTGATTGAATATAAGATTTATACTTTGAAGAACTTATATATATACATATATACAGCACATGCCAAAAGTTTGGACACTCTCACTCGTTCTTTATTTATATATTTTTCCATATAACAGAATAATAAACAAACTTGTCCAAACTATGGCATAACACAAATGCAACTGTGGGAATTATGTTGGTGACTGAAAGCATCCAAAATAAATCAAAACTCTGTTTTTTTTATCATCTGAAGTGCAGTCACCCTTTTTCTAGAAATTGCAAAACCATACTCATGTCATTTTATCAAGAAGAATCTCATTTTATTAGATTTAATCCGGGCTCTTATTAACAGCTTTTTCTGTAATATTCAGTGCAAGTCATCTATTTCAAAAAAAATATTTTAAAATAAAATGTTAGTTTTCTAATAACAGAAATTAATCTGTTAGGCACATGTAAAGTTTTTTTCTACAAACGTAATGTCATGCATTTAACTATACACCTTCAGATTAAAAGATATTTAAAATCATAGTTAACATTTTAGTCAAGTGTGTCCAAACTTTTGGCCTGTACTGGGTATATATATATATATATATACTGATAATACTATTATACTTATTATTTGTATCCGTACTGTATAATTCCATTGAAAGTATTACAGATACTTCATCTAATCTAACATTACATTATTCCTCCATTTGTCCTACATAGAACTCTGTCTCTTCCCCACAGTCCTTTTTATGAGGCATCTGAAACATTTAATCTTGAAATTGCCTTGTAAAGAAGACCTTCATGTTCAATTATGTCTGTGACATCTGTTATTACAGCTAATTCCCGACACCTGCCCCTGCATTTTCAATATGCTGTTGAATGTGCCTATTGCCTCATAATTGTACAGGACCTCCATTAATCTCCATCAGTCCATTTCCATGAGGAACCAAGATGTCCTTTTGTTCCAGATTAGCCTTTAATCAGGCCTGCTTAACCCAAGGGCACTAAGACCCAGACATAGAGCAGAGCAGCAGGGAAGCCCCTTTAGTACTACAAGGGGAAATTCATACTGCAGTACATTTTCAGTTCGGAAATCTTACCCTTCCTGATACGGTAGCAGGGCATAGCAGGGTCGCACACATATCAGCATAGGAATCACAAAGGAGAAGTTTAGGTGCTTTTGGTCCAGTACTAAAGAACCCAAACCTCTCCTATATTGCTATGCTGATATGTGAGGCGCCCTGTTACTTTTTTAGTCTACAATTATGTTCCCAAATTTTCTCAAGCAGCATCTTAATTGTCATGAAACCTCATATGCTAGACAAATACACAATTCATTTTGAAATGCATTAATGTGATACTAGATTAAGCAGTAAAGTATTAATATACTGTACTAATAATTTCAACTGCACTAAACTGTGTTACATTCTAATTTTAAATAAAGTATATGTTATTTATAATCAACATTTACCTTGTGGCTTTCACTTTTCTAACAACTTTTGGCTTGTATAATTACTGCAAACAAAGAGATTGAATTAAATCTGAATTGACACACTGATTTAAATTCAGACTAAAGAAGGTCAAGCACATTACGTTCTTCGCTGCTCGAGCACTGAAGAAAGCAATGTGCTGAAATGTTTACTATTTTTTTTTTCATGCATTCAGTATGCATCTTGCATTTTTGCACCATGCAGTTTATAAAATAAAAATAATTTTGCTAGATTTTCTTCAGGCTGTGTTTAATTCAGTATGCGGCTAGCAATCTTTTTGTTTGTTTTGTTTGTTTTTTTAAAGCAAAGCAACAGGATTTCTGTCTAGTGGGAACATTTTTTTTCTAGTTTATGTGTATGATTTTCATAAAACACTGTCTTTGTAGGGAACAGAGCGTCTGAATTGAATTGCAGTCCAGTAGTTCACTTCAGAGACCAGACTTAATGAGATTTTGGCTGATTATCATCCATTCGCTCATTAGAGCACATCCAGATGTGTTTTTCCCTCATTAGTAGACGATGCAGTTTGGATTTAGATCTGCTTTATCTTTCTTTGATAAGCCCTCTTGTCTTGACTGGTTTAAGTGTTTTGGACACTTCTGTGGGATTGCAAGGTTCAGTAAGTTTCACTCATATGACCAAGGACCATTAGAAGCAATGATTATATCACATAAAGTAGGCTTGGCTTAAACACAACCACAATTTAGAGGCAGGCAAGCCAAGAGTATCCAAGTGTTTGAGCTTGCCAACCGTGCTAGTGTCCTACTTAATTCAGAGGCAAAAATCTGTGCCACACGTGGTGCCATGTTCTTGGCAAGATGACTTTGAAGTGCTTCCAGTATGTGCCCGTTTCTGTCAGGAGTACATTGTGAAATCTAATAAATGTGCCTTGATATTCTCAGGATTTTATTTAAAATGCTTGGATAAATCTGACCTAGACTGAAAATTTGCATCTTGCTTCAAGATTAGTTTTATGCAGTGATGCGTAACAAGTGCATGCTGATTATTTTACTCTGATAAAAGATGTACTGTAAGTTTATATTGGGCTGGAGTATTAAATATGGAAGGGAATAATTACTTGTATGCTTAAAATAAAAGCATACCGTAATTCCAGTGTTGCAGAACATTACATTTGAATTATTGTGATCTTAATGTTGAGAGTGTTTTTTATTTTTGGTATTTTGTGATAGTGCTAAATTCAATTGGATAACACTGATCTCTTTTTTACAGACTGCTGATTTATGGCCAGTACTGCAGTCATATGGAGAACGCTCAGAAGACACTGGAAGAGCTGATTGTTACACGAGAAGATGTCAAGTGTAAAGTGGAGGCAAGCACTTACCATAATCAAATCCCTTGTCTGATGTCAAATGATAGATGGATACTGTTAGGTGTTAATAAGAGAAAGTGATTGAACTTTATGAAGGCAGCATAATGTTATGCATTTTTGATTAGATATGTTATGTGGTATCTACACTCTCAGAAAAAAGGTCCATAAAGTACAAAAGTTTGTCACTGGGGCGGTATTTTTTCAGAAAGGATGTAAAAATACATATTGGTACCTCAAAGGTACACATTGGCAGTGGCTGCTCGTGACTGCTCATCCGAGGGGCACAAATTCAAAATAAGTGTTCGGAGTGTCATGTGTGTTGATTGCGTTTTCAAAATATGTGTTTGTTGTGTCATGTGAACCATGTGTTTTGTCAAAATAAGTGCCTGCTGTACGCGCATCAAAACCGTTTATTATAAAAGAGACGCTCACGTTCACAAAATACACGCAAGACACTCCCTTAACTGTAAACTCTGATTACGCATGAGATTATGCGAGTATCTGGCAAACGCAAGTGTCTCTTTTATCATAAACCCTTTAGACGCATCTGCAGCAGACACTTATTTTGACAAGACACGTGATGCACACAGGATCACTTCATGCGCAGAACATATATTTTGAAATAAGGAACCACACACATGACGGGCTACATACATGTTGTGACGAACTTCGCATCGAGTGCCCTCGAAAAAAGAAGTCACTGGCCGCCACTGCACATTGGTACCTTAGAGGTGCATACTGGTACCACTGATAAATAATACATATTAGGATGTTTTTAAAAGGTACTGTCCCAGTAACAACTTTTTTCCTTTTTTCTGAGAGTGTTATGCAGGGCTTGACATTAACTTTTTGAGGAACTTGTCCTTCGGACAAGTACATTTATGTTTCACTTGTCCATGCACAAAAGTCACTTGTCCAGGTAAAGATTTATAATATTATGTATTTTTTTGTGTTTTGCTAATCAGTGGCGGCCCGGAGCCAGGAATTTTTCATAGGGGTGGCCAGGCAGGGGCCAGCAGTTACTCTGGGGTGGCACATAAAATCTCTTATCATCCAACCTTAAAATACTTTTAAGTATTATAGGTGCATTAATCACAATGATGTATAACATACAATTGCTACAATACTTTAATTTCAATTAAAAATGAATTGAGATTAACATACAATTTATAGTCATAATTCAACCTCATATTTTTTTAAACTATTTAATCAAATAAAACTTTTGAAATTTACTTTGAAACCAGAATTTATATCTCCAATTGCTGAAAAAACTATAGAGACCAGAAAATCACATGAATTTTGTAGGCCAATGAAATTTATTTAACTAAGATTCATTTGGCTGCTTCTTTCTGAAGAAGGATGCTATATCTGCTGCCTTTCTCTTCATTTTTCCCACATTTCAATGATTGTCTGACATTAAAACACTAAAGCAAAACATTAAAACATTACCGTGTTTTAAAAAACTTATTAGGATAAATGTATCTAGATTATCTGTTAAATCAATCTTAATCATAGCATTTACGCTGTAATGTTTGTGTGGGATTTTTTTAATGTACAGTGACGAACTCTGTCAGATTCAAATCGGCTGTCGCGCGGCGCACACAGGCAAGGTTTTAAGACCATTATGTGTTTTACTGAACTTTAGAAGAGAAAAATACGGACTTTAATCGGTTTTTTTGACACACAGTGATGAAAACGCGGTTGAAGTGCTTGTCATTTATATTCACGCCGGAGCCTGAAGAAACATCACTCTCCACTCCATGCTGTCCCGCGCCTCCGTGTTCGGCGATCAGGTTTCATGCGCGCGGCTGAGCGCAGCTTCTTTAGTAACAACATAAGGTGTAAACGTGTGTGTGTGTCGGCGCGCTGCGCTCTCTGTTCAATATTCCGCTTGGTATTTGCGCTGCGCGTTCTGCTCTGTCGTTAACGGCACATAACGTTAAGTAACATTGTTTGAAATTTAACTTGTCCTCCAAAAAATCCACTTGTCCCGGACAAGCGGACAAGCATTAATGTCGAGCCCTGTTATGTTATTATTCAGGAGAATAGCTATTAACGTATCCACCATTTCATTAACTACGTATAACTAACTTTCTAAAATTCTTTTCATACTGTTGCTACGCCATGAAAGTTAACAAATTATAAGTACAACGGTGTAGATTTTAGCAGCATCTAGAGGTGAGATTTTGAATTAGCTCAGTCCACAGCTCACCCCCCTTTTTCGAAATGCATAGAGAAGCTACGGTAGCCGCCACAGGACAAACATGTCAATGCCTACAAGACAACATAGTGACAAAACGCGCTCTGTAGAGCAGTTTGTCAGTTACGGCTGCTGTAGAAACATGGCAGCGACTTCTATGTAAATGAACCTGCAGTGTATGTAGATAAAAACGGCTCATTCTACGGTAATAAAAACAATACAGTTCATTTTGTAATGTCTTTATACATCACTGATAATATATTTATGTATATCACATTGCATTTCTGTCAAGAAGACCTTCTAAAAGTTGCACAGTACACCTTTAATAGCGGTGCTCATTTTAGCATTCCCTATGCTAAGAATGAAATGTTGTAAAATCAACCATACATCATTTACTTGAATGAAGCCTGACAGCACAGGGAGCTACACTGCGACCAAAATGGTCGCATATGCGACCTTTTGAACTGCCGTTGCGACCCTAATTTTTAATGGGTCGCAAATGTGCTACCTAATGTTTTAGACAATATGCTATGATTTACTATGAGCATTTATTAAAACAGAAATGTGGATTTTAAGAATACGTTTTATAACATGCTCTGAGCCATCAACACGTTGGCTTCATTTTGCGTGAAAGCACGTCGTGTCTCTCCCTATCAGTGTGCGTTTGCGTGCTCTCTTTTTCTCAATGAATTTGGTGCGACGCAAAGCAAGCTCAGTATATGTTTCTGAACTTGAGCAGAGGTATTTCTTCACTGAGGACGCGGGACCCGTATGGTTCCGGGTTTATATTTTAAATCGTCTGTCGGGTCCGGTTAGGTCCTAGTTTAATTACTTTGGGTCCCAAGTCTGATTAATGTTGTGTTTATAACCCGAGTCGATCGGAAAACGGCCATGAGCGCTATCGCGCTAAAGCTCGAGTGCAGATTCAGCGTGCCTCCCGTTTCTATGGCGATGGTTCTTGTTACGACCACGCGCTGCATTTGCTTTCTCACATTTTTTTAATGATCTTATTATTAATAAACCATATCTTTTCTAAAACCATATCCATATTAAGTTTGGACAGAGATTGTAGCAAAAAGCAATGCTAATGTCAAGCCAATTGCACTGAACGAGCAAAGCAATGTAAAGTCTGTCACCGGGACAGCAAGTAGACTTTTAAATCTGAAATAATGAGTGGATTAAGCTTTTTAAATCGGCAAGAGAGAAATAGAAAGATAGAGCAAAAGCAGTAAAAGTGCCTATCTAATAGAAATTATTACCATTATAACATCAGTCATAACATCAGTCACATTTATAATCTATAGACCTGCACTGTCTATTAATATACTATACATAGTATTGTATTATATTGAGTTTGATAAAAGGGGTCTAATTGCTTCATATATCAGTGCAAAAACAGTAAGTGTTTTCGTGGTGCTTTGACAAACAGTGTCAGCTTTGTTAATAGCAAAGAAAGTTTGGGGTGGTTAGATTAATGAAATATAATGTGAAATTAATATTAATTTTCAATGAATCAAAGTATTGTGTTGTGTCACACATTATTAGTTCTACATCACATGTATAGTAGACCATTATTTGTCAGTGGGTAATAATTGCCCTTTTCACCGGCTACCACCACCAAGTACATTTCAGATCTGTGGGAAACACTGCATGTGGTTTAAAAGATGGCAAGTAAAATAAAAAGCATATATGTATGCAATACAGTTTCATTATTGTTCATTATTATCCAGAGCGCCTTAATATAACTTGAAAAAAATATGTGCGACCAAATCATATTTTGCGCCAGTAACTGAAAAAGTTGGTAGCGCAAGTGCCACCAGTGGAAAAGGTTAGTGTAGTTCCCTGCAGCAAGTTGCCTAAAAGCACAGTTAAGATCCAACAAGCTCAAAATCGACTAAACCGCATAGCCCTCGCTGTTTTACTAAAATTGTACTTTGTAGTCAGCCAGTGCTTAGCATTGAAGCGGGATCGCAGCCTCAAAGGAAGCTCTTTTAACAGTTCTTTCTCACAAAGACCGTTCCGGTGGTCAGCATCCTCCCGCAGCAGACTGCTGTTGACAGTTCTGGGACATGAACTAATTTCTCCCTCTGTAATGCTGCTCGGGATGCAAAAACTACCAGGCTCTTTTTGTTGCTGACAGTCAGAGTTGGTGTGGGCTACTTTAATGACTCCAAAAATAAAGACCAACAAGGGAGGAAGTTACTCAGCCATTATTCCCGCAGGATTAGTAAAGATTACAAATAAAATCACAGCATTCACAATTGTGTACACGCTTGTTGGCAAATTCACACAATTATCACCCAGTTATCCTCTGAGAGAGGTGCTTTGTAATCAGTCTCACTGAATTCAGACCGCAGTTATGAGACCTCTTGTGCGGAGACTAGAGGCTCTCAGGGTGGATTAGCCTGACATGTCTCATCAGGAGGGACGTGGAGTCACTGATAGTCATAGAGAGGGATGAACCTCTTTCTCAGTCGATTTTGAATGTCAAGCGTGACAGTAACTCATCTCTCACGTGCATGTACGGGAAGATTAAAAATGAAGGGATTAACACATAAGTCAAGACTACAAATCCACTGTGCAGAATAAAGCATATTGAGGTTTAAAGATTATGTAATACAGTGTGACAGTTTAAAGACAGCGTAAAAATTGAATTAACCTCATTTTTAATACAGTAAACGTACTTGGTCTAATTGTGTTTGGTTTATCAGTGTATGCTATTCTAAAAAAAACTGTTGCACTTATCATCCACCACAGGAGTGCACTATGAAGGTCCAGGAGGGCAAGTTCAAGTTACAGGATCTCTTGGTGGTTCCTATGCAGAGAGTTCTCAAATATCATCTTCTGCTTAAGGTAAGAACCACTGCACAATTGCTATGAACTCAGCTATTGTTCACCTATTTGGTTATTTAATGGTTACTTCACCATTTCAATAAACTTTTAATTTTGATTGTAAGTTTGAAAGCAGCAGAACACCCTTACATCCTCTTAACCCCACAATCCCATAAAACATTCAGATCACTTTACCTTACCCAAGCCTCAACAAGACCCATGTGGCTGCCCAGTCCGGCCAGCCGCTGCTAATAGACATCATGTATAAAACAGGACACCCTGCATGATACAAACCATCATTAATTCACAGCTGACATTAATAATGGATACAGAGAGAAAGAGTTGGACGTGGGACCGACAGCACTATATAGCAGAGAGGAAAGTGAGGTTGGGGGGTTGTTTAAAAACGGGCACACCGCTTTTCCTGAGCCTCCGGATACAGTGACACTGTTTAAATCAGCCATGCCTAAATCATATTATCCGCACCCCATTTCACCCCTCCCATAGCTTCATGTCTCTGCATTAATACGCTCAAACCCAAGGGATCTGTGTGTGTGTGTGTGTGTGTGTGTGTGTGTGTGTGTGTGTGTGGGTTGGTCTATGTGGTTTACGAGGATGAATAGTGTATAATGACATGTTTATTATGCTATAAAGGTGCTTTACGGGGACACAGACAGTGTCCCCATAAACGGAAAAGCTAAAAAAACATACTAAATGGTAGTTTATCATAGATTAAAGACTGGCAACAGGTTTTTGTGACATTGGGGTTAGGGACTGGGGTAAGGGGATTAGAATATAACAGTTTGGACAGTATAAAATGCATTGCGTCTATGGAGATGTCCCTGTAAACCACATACACCAACGTGTGTGTGTGTGTGTGTGTGTGTGTGTGTGTGTGTGTGTGTGTGTGTGTGTGTGTGTGTGTGTGTGTGTGTGTGTGTGTGTGTGTGTGTGTTCGTTCTTGAGATTGTGTGTATTACTGGCAATTTGTTGAAATGGTAATGTACTGTATATATGCAGGAACACAAACAAACAGCTTGAGCATGTGTGTGGCATGTGTTTCAAGGTACATGTGTGTACCTTTCAAGACGTTTGATTGTGTTTGTTATTTTGTTCTTGTCTGATATTTGTTATCACACTACATCTTAAATGAATCTTTCCTGAAACAAGTTTCTGCAACAGTCACCGGTTATTGTAGTTTTCAGCCTTTTAGTTCGATTGAACAGGGTTCCCACGGTTCCTTGAAATCCTTGAAAGTTTGTGAATCTGGGGGAAAAATTCAAGGAAGTTTTTGAAAATATACCATACATAGAAACAGGTCATTGAAACTGCTTGAATCTATTTTATGCAAGAAGTTTTCTGGAAAAAAAATCCATATTATTCCCTGTGTAGTGTAGGATAATATCATAAAAATTCTAGATTTTTTAAGCACACGTGCTAAACTGTTCGCTTTAAATGCTTATATCTTCTGTATGGGAATGTTGATTCATACCAAAATGCTTTTTTGCATAGTTGTGTTTGACACATGAAAACGTCTCGGGTTACGTATGTTACTGTTGTTCCTTGAGAAGGGAATGAGGCGCTGCGTCTCCCTTGCCATACTTTTTGCGTCTCTGTAACGCCGCCTTTGGCAATATTTCAGATAGCGATATACTTCCTGGCTCCCGCATCACCCTGTCTTTGTCGTTAAGCCTCACCATTGGTTGAATTTGATATACACATTCAGACGCACTTACCTCTGGAGGCGTCCCCAAAGTGTCACCGCAGTGACGCAGCGCGAGTTCCCTCGAAAGGGAACTGTAACAATGTATCTTTAAAGGAAACACGGTGTAACCTTGCTCTTACTTGAAATGTGTCCCCACATTTAGTTCTTGAATTTGAGGGTATTGAACCTGGAAAGTCCTTGAAAGGTCCTTGAATTTGAAGTTAACTAAGGTGTGGGAACCCTGATTGAGTATATTAAATTATTCAAAATGTTTAAAAACCATAGAAAATTAGTGTTGTGTTCTGCCCAAAAAATGACACTGTAATGTGTAGCACATGAAAGTGTGCAATGGAAAAGTATACACGATTAGATTTTTCAAAATTTTGTTGTAAGGCATTCAAGACAACTTCCAGCAGACTGAATTTGTGTGTGACACATCATTATGTTATCTGTCTGCAGGAGTTAGTGAGTCATTCGATGGATCGGCCAGAGAGACAACAGCTTAAAGATGCACTGGAGGCCATGCAGGTGCGACAATCACAAACAGTCCAGAGTTTGATTTGCCTTGTAGTTGTTATAAATGTTTGTTCTTCTGTCTTTGAAGGACCTGGCCATGTACATCAATGAGGTGAAAAGAGACAACGAAACGTTAAAGAAAATAAGTGAATTTCAGAGCTCAATAGAAAATCTGGTAAGTGTTCATGGTGTGGTTGAATGGCATACTGGCACAAAAAAATACCATGATGCCTAGCATGTGTTGCCATGTAAGTCATAGGGAATAAAGCATTCGCTGAATGTATAATGTGATGCCATTTTTTCATTGAGAACGTTTATTTACAGCTAAACGTAATATAATATTTTATAATGATTAAAATGCCTAGTGTGCAAACAAGTGCATTGTCCTGGAACAGATGCATTTGAGAAAGTTGCACATTTTTTAATGAAGAATTTGAGTTCAGCTGTCTGTGTCATTATTCATATTTGTATGTCTGCTTGAGTAATGAAAGTTAATTGTTTTTTCTTTCGTGTTTAATTATGGTAATGTTTTGCTTTGAAATGATTTGGGGAATTTATTTGAAATCACAACTGGAAAACATGCTGAGACATACAACTTAGTCCACATTCATAGATGCTTGATGTGCCTATGGCAAATAATATAATTTGTGTATATTTACATTTATAATGAAGTACATGTTCTGCAAAACAATGACTTTCTTACTTGGTATTTTTGTCTTGTTTTCAGTACAAATATCTAAAAACTCTTAAATCAAGATGTATTTTCTTGATGAGCAAAATGACCTAAGAAAGTAAGTCTGGTTTTTAGACACAAAATATACAACTTAACTGAATTTGTGCTTAAAACAAACAAAAAAATCTGCTTATTGGGTAAGAAAAATGTCCTTAAAAATTTCTTGAATTGAGTGTTTAAGATAAAAGCTCAATGTTTTTTTCTTACCCCATTAGCATTTTATTTATTTATTTATTTTTTTGCATGTTTTGAGCACAAATTCACTTAAATATTATGGTTTTTCTTAGACTTATTAGATAATTTTCATCAAGAAAATTCATCTTAATTTAAGAATTTGTAGATATTTGTACTGCAAACAAGACAAAAATACTAAGTAAACAAGTCATTTTTTTGCAGTGTGTTACTTGTAACTACTATATAAGCCCCTCAAACTACCTGCATGTTTGTACTGAGGTATAGTTTTGCATAAAATATCACGTTTGGTATTTTGCCTAAAGGTATCAAGCCAGTCTTTGCTTACTATTGTTGTACAGATAGTTTACCTGGATTGCAAAAATATGCGGATTGCAGGTTTGCCCTCCTTTCTGCGTCAAATAAAAGACTTCATGGGCACCTAGGGTCGTGCTTGTTTCTTCAGGCTGGTCAATTCCTTTTTATCCCCAAACATTTAGTTATTTACACACCCTCTCTGCCCCTCGACTGTCACTTCTGTTCTGTAAAATAAATCCAGAAAGCCTCCAGGCCTCAAACACAGGCCGGACGTGTTTGGGTTTGTGTTGAAAAGGAACAAAATCAGTGTATGTTTTGTCAGTGGAATAAGCGTATCAGCTCTGGTTTATTTATGTGATGGTCTGTAGTGCAGATGATGCCCGCGGCTAAACATCGATGAGCCAATGAGGCACGGCACTTAGGGACATACTGTAAGACATTCACCATGAGCTTTGACATGCCTTTAATGGCTCTTAATATAGCAGCAACACTAGCAAAGAACAAATTATAAGGCTATTACATTTAATTAAAAATGTGCACTTTATTTGCAGGTAACAGCTAAGATAATTGCAAAAGTCTTTTCCTTATTACTTGTTTATATATAGATGTTTATATCAGGGTCTTATTTCTCATTGTTTGGCAAAGTGTAGAAAGTTAATGCTTCTTACGGAAGCTATTGACTTAACTTTATGTGAACGTGTGATTGTGTCATACACAGCAGGTCAAGCTGGAGGAATACGGTAGGCCAAAGATAGATGGAGAGCTGAAGGTGTCTTCAATAGTTAACCGGACCAAACAAGACAGGTATGATAAAGTATTTTTTTTATTGTTTATGTCTCAAGTACATGCCACAAAACATACATTGTGCATTAACTCATCTTCTCGATCTAGATACATCTTCCTGTTTGATAAAGTTGTGATTGTGTGCAAGAGGAAAGGCTATAACTATGAGCTAAAGGAGATCATTGAACTTCACCTCTACAAGATGTCTGACGATCCCATGAATAACCGAGACATGAAAAAGGTAAGTCCCTCTTGTGAAAGCTTTAGTATATACAAGGCATATTTTTGCATTTTTATCGCTTGAAATTCATTCTGTCAATAATCTTTATGGACTGCATCCTATTGCAAGAAAATTGGATGAATCTGTTTGCTTGGTGAATATCACAGATGGATTGCTTTGATTAAAGTGTCATCTCTGAGCATCAAGGCATGATGCTTGTAATTTTCAATCACAAATGATATACCGCTCTCTTCTTTACTGTAGCATGTGTATGTAGATTTAAAAAAAACTAATGCATTCTCTGGTAATCTAACATTTAGGAATTTTTGCATGTATACGAGAATGCATGTGTAACAGGGTGTCTCTCTCTCTCTCTCTTTTTGTCTTTCTGTCAATCTTTTTTATCTTTTTCTGCATGCCCACCAGTCGAGTGGAAAAATGGTAAGCCAAACACTCATGTTCCCTTAGCAATTGTGTGTGTGTTACAGGATGTGATCCTCTTCACTTTTCTATTATTATACAATTCAGGTATGATTATGTATGTTTCCCGCCATCTCAGGAGATCAACAGTTTTGCCAACTGACCATTTAAGACAATTCCAGAAATGTTGTCATTAAATTTTAATATTCATCGATATTATATAATATGGCTTGAAGTAGACATCTTCATTTAAGATTACTCAATTAACTAATAGCCCCAACCACATGAAGTCTACACACACTAAACTTAACAGCATGTTTATTTTATGTGACCCTGTCTGTGAAATTCAGGCTAAAATCTCATTAAATAATGATGATATAAGCATCAAAGTTTGATTTCATTTATGATTTCATATTAATTTTAATCTTTGCTTGACCTTACTCAGTCGATATTAAAAATATCAAGGTTATTTTTTTTACTAAATATTTCTTACGTATGTATAAAACGGTAAATAACAAAAAAATTGCTTTAGCTGTATTTATGGACAGGGTCACGTATGTGAAAAGGACAGATTGTTATTTAGAAAGTTTCATCCAGTGTTCATTTTTTATTTGTTTTGGTTTGATACCAAACAAAACAAAAGATACAAAAAGTATAGATGTGTAATATTATAAATAAACTTTCAAAATATAAACCGTATATGAAGAGTTTGGTTCCAAAACGCAATAAATCCATTTTGACTAATTTCTGTAAAAACTTGTTTTCTATACCAAGAAAGTGACAAGATGAATACCACTATTTTCTATTACAAACTTTCACATAGCATCTTTAGGTTATAAAAACATAAAAAATTCAAATCCATAATTTGATTTTTAAAGATTTATTATAAAATTTAGTTTTTTTAAAATGCTATAAATCTATTTAATCAATATATAATGTGCATTTATCTTTGCCATGTTATATTTAATTCGTTGACTAGTGGTATACACTGATTAAAAAAAATAGACATTAATGGCATTAATCAAAACACTTACTTTGTCATAATAAGAACACTGCCATTGCTGCGGTTATACTTGGGATGTTGTAGCTGAACTTTTCTGACAGTGATCAGCTGTAAAATGTTTCGGTCCTACTCCATTTTCGTTGGCTCCGAGTAAAATAATGGAAAGTTTTTCATAAGATCCTCTGGGGTCAATGTGTTAGTAGACAGAAGCTTGATGCTGTCAGAAGAACAATCAACAGCCGACATTTTCCGTCTTCCGAGTGCCTCTCACGTAAGTTATTAGATTTTAATGGCTTACGTTTCTTTCCCATCACAGAAAACCACCACATTTTTCTCAATGCCATCAAAGTATTATTTTGTTTTTGTTTGTTTGTTGATCACAAAGTAGACTAGGAGAACTAGGATTCTGTGTAGTCAGCGCGCCCCATTGTTGTTTACAGTGCGTGGAATGGTGCGTTGTGATTTGTTAAGCGGATTTATTGCATTCTGCAGAAAAGGAGGAGTGGCGTTTATCGTGTTTTGGGAAAAAAGGGAGAAAAGATGACAGAATAACACGGCGGATATTGGATTTTGCGTATAATTACAACTATCCTATTTTTATACTGACCAGATACAATACTGATTTTGGCAGTAACTCATTTAAAAAAAAATGGCGTTTATCGCTTTTTGGAACCAAACTCTTAATATACAGTGAAAATGGCTATAGAGTGCTTTGTATAAATGCCATTGTATAATTGTTAAAGAAAGTGTAGCGCAGTGCAGCAACCAAAGGTGCTCATGTACTTTAAGCAATTTAAACAGCAGCACAGAAGCAAGACATCCTGTGAACGACCTCTAACACCCTCTTATCTTCAATCCATTGATCTCTCTCCACTATCTCTCCCTTCATCCATCGTTCTCCATCTTTTCTTCATCCACAGTGGTCCTATGGCTTTTACCTGATCCACCTGCAGGGGAAACAGGGCTTTCAGTTCTTCTGCAAAACAGAAGACACCAAGCGCAAGTGGATGGAGCAGTTTGAGATGGCCATGTATGTTTCAGCTGCATCACTGTTGTGCTCCCGTACCCAGATCAAAAAATAACAAATGATTTGTAATTCACGCAGGTCGAACATCAAACCAGAAAGAGCCACTGCCAACCAGCACAACTTTCAAATGCACACGTTTGAAAAGAACACCAATTGTAGAGCCTGCAAAAAGTTGTTGAGGTGAGAACTCACACATACGCACATACACGCGCACTACACCGTGAGCTGAAATGGGCTTCACCCCTTGTTACTGGGCTACTGGGCTGACCTCTATTACTTGAGCTCCTTCTCTGATTGGCGTATTGACTCGTGTGAAATCATAGTGCGATGACCTAAATTTGCCACCCTACAGTGTAGGTCAGTGTGCACATTAGATGCTAATTATACCAGCCAGCGTTTCAATTTTTGTTCCTGTAACTCAGTCGGTAGCCCATTGCATAGCAGTTTTAAAGGCTTGAATGCACTTAAAAATGTATAGACTGAATGCACCATAGGTCGCTTTGGATAAAAGCATCTGGCAAAATGGATGAATGTAAAATGTAATTTGTGTGTACACCGCGTAGGGGCTAGTCACAAATACTATAGATGTTAAATGTTGATGCTTGATTTACTCTCACCTGAACCATATCTAGGTGGGTGGGCTCATTTGACTGGGGTCAGTAAGCAACAAACAAGCAACCACCCAAAACACCCTACTGTAGTAATAGCATACTGTAGCAACATGCAAGAAAAGACTCAAAACACATTGGCAAATTGTTTAGCAATGATATAGATAAGTCATTTTAGGGAAGTCACGCCACTAGGCAGCCATCTTTGCAACGACTATGGGCAGTTATTTCAGACATGTAAGCCTTAACTCCTATTTACGTGGGGAAAGACAGATATTTCTAAAATTAAACACGTTTCTGACATCAACTGTACCATGACTTTTGTTTAAAATTTCTCTAAAAACACTCTTTTAAAAACACCCTTTTAAGGTAGTTTAAGCTATTGCGGAATAGAGAATCCTCAGTCTTTACCATAGACTGTACAAAAAGATCGACATTGTTTTTTTGAAGCTTAAAGTAGGCGGTTCCTGTCGTCGCCATTTTGGCCGCGCGTCACCACACATCACTCGCGTATATCTGAAAATGGGTAAAAGGTAGGACGTGGGTGAAGCTGAGGTGACTGGTTGCTGAGACCACGCCCGCCTAGCTCGACTCTAGTGACAGCGGTGGCAGTTCAACCATCACTCAAGTGGCCACGCCCTTACTTATGCAGAACTTTAAGGCTTAATATAATTTAAATGGATGAGTTACAAAAAAATTCACCCCCCCCCCACAGTTGTCATGAAGGGTGAAATTAGCTATACAGACCAAAAACTATTTTTGTACCAGGCCGTAAACATACTATTTTCTACCGTAAAGTTGGGCATTTTAACATGGAGGTCTATGGGAATTTACTCCCTTTTGGAGCCTGCCTCTAGCGGCCGGTCGATGAATTGCAGTTTAAATCACTTCTGTATTGGCTTCATCAGAGAGATCAGAAGGTTGCCCCTGGGTCTTTACCAATTGATGATTGGTTCTTAACTGGAAGGTGGGACTTCCATCACCAGAATCTCGCGAGATATTGGGTTTAGGGGTAGGTTTGGGGGTAGGATTAGAATGAAAAACAGCACTTCTGGCTAGATAGGATGCAGCTACAGCCTAAATCCCGTGAAATGTTGGGTTAAGGGCTAGGTCTGGGGATAAGATTAGAATGAAAACAGCGCTCATCCAGGATTTTACGAGATTTTGGTCCTAGCTGTATCCCATCTAGCCACAATCACATAGTAGAAGCAGTGCAACATCTTGTTATCTCTAATATCTTGGATACTGTTTATCTCCATATTGTCATTTGTCATCTAATAGATTTTTTGTATACTTTATAATCACTACATTTCACTATCTCTCTTTAGAGGTATTTTCTACCAGGGTTACTACTGTTCACGCTGTGGAGCTGGTGTCCATAAAGAGTGTCTTGAGCTCATTACAATCTGCAAAATAAGTGAGTCTGTCACATAGAGCTGCACCTTACATTACATCTGCTCCAATTAAAGAGATCGGCCACTGACCATGCGCTCTCTCTCTCTCTCTCTCTCTCTCTCTCTCTCTCTCTCTCTCTCTCATTATTTTTTCAGGTCCTCAAGATTCGGTGAGATTTTAGTGGCCTTTAACTTTCATCTTTGATTTTTGCACACTAATGTCTGATGAATTATTATTTCATGGACGCTGTGCTATAACTCATCTCAAACTTCACCACTTTACTGCTGGTCTTATTTGATCCTAAAAGTTTTTCCTAAATTTATGTCAAGCTCTGGATGTTATAAAAATGCGGCTGATATGATCACATAAAACTGTTAATCCATTGATGTTTAAAGGAACAGTATGTAGGATTGTGGCCAAAACTGGTATTGCAATAACAAAACTTGTGGCTAAAACTGGTACTGCAATCACCCAACTGGTGGCCAATACACAAAATGACAACATAAACATCAGTTGAGGGCTGCAACTCCACTTTTTAAATGACAATATCCTGGCCAGACCACTGTTGTGAGTGATATAAGTATTTGAAATGAAAATAATTTTTTAAAGTCTAGTGACATATCAGGGCCATTTTATGATTAATTGATATAAATTTCTTACATACTGTTCCTTTAATAAATCACACTGCCTTCTCTCTCTGACAGGAGCCGGGACTTCCACAATCAGGTAAAAAAATACATAAATAAAATGTTGTGCTTTTCTTTTCTCTGGCACTAATGTGGTTATGTCAGTATGAAAAATGTAGACGTTGCATGCAGCTTTCAGATAAGAGCTCTTAAACTGAAATGGACAAAGTCTAGAACATTTGCTTAGTTTTTTGTCTCAGCTCTCTGCTGCCATCTAGTGTATCTTACACATATACTATAAACACTATAACTATAATGGCCCTTCATTAAACTTCATACATTATCAAAACAGTTCTGATGAGTGTTTTATCTTGTGTCCAAATCTGATCTTAAGGTCCAAAAATGGTTGCCGTTAGAAATTACCATGGTACCCCTGCCCCACCAGGAAAAGTGCCACTGTGTTTCCAGACAGGAGAGGTCATTGAGCTCCTGAAGGGAGATCCAGACACGTCGTGGTGGGAGGTACAGAAGCTTTTACACTCACTATGTGACATGTATTCAGTGTTATAATCATACCCAGAGCCCAACATTACACATACCAAGTAGTCGTCAATGAAATAAGGTTATTGATCAGTTGGTTGGTAACCTTTTTAAGAATCACTGCAGTGTTTAAAGGGACTGTAAGTAGGATTTTAAGTGTTTTATTAATCAAAATCAGTGTCTTTATTCATAAATATGTCCTCATTGGTGTCAAATGACCTCTGCCAATGATCTAACTTTTCTTTGTAAGCTTAGAATTTCTCCTCTTTACTTACATTGAATGGATAAGTCCAAGGAGGCTTACATGTCGTTCCGCCGTATTGATAAACTATAATAGCAGAGACGGACAAAAAGCACTAGCATACCAGTGCGTTTCCACACCATGTTTTCATTCAGAACATGTGAACCAGCTCAAACGGACAAGGAGATCAGTGAGTATATAACGGCTACCGTAGTTGCAACATGCATTTGGAAAGGCGAGGCGCTAGAGAGCACTGTTCGTTTGAATGCAAAATACAATTTCACCACTAGATGGGGGTAAATCCTACTTACTGTCCCTATAAATTGCTTTATAAGAATGTAAGTTTCTCAGTTACATAAACAAGCAAGTTTCTTACTATTATTGTTTACGTCTCAGGGCAAGGTCATCCTTACCCAAAAGACCGGCTTCTTTCCCAGTTCTAGTGTGAAACCATGTCTAGACCCTAAGGTATTTTATGGTTAATCTTTTCTTCAAATATAAGCACATTAAAACATATATAATGCATGTTCTTCACTATTATTCAGTTTAATTTAATTTTTATTGAGCTTTTTACAATTTTGAATTTTGTAGTGTTGCAAAGCAGCTAGTATAGAAATAAGGAAATCAGCAAACTGAAAAATTTTAAAATGCATAAAATACATTTTATTTGGAACTGTAAGAAACCACACCAGTCCTCATGACTCATCATCCTTTAATGGTTTTCTTTTTACAGCCTTTTCAGACATTTTCCAGTCGTCAGTCATCCAGAGAGACAGATTACTACGTTTATCCCTGGTAACATATCCTATTTTATAGGACATTGATTGACTCTAACTGTTTTACAATAGCAGAATGCAATATGTATTAGTTTTAGAAAATATGATTTACAGTTTAAAGGGACATTCCACTTTTTTTGAAAATATGCTCATTTTCCAGCTCCCCTAGAGTTAAACATTTGATTTTTACCATTTTGAAATCTATTCAGCTGATATCCGGGTCTGGTGCTAGCACTTTTAGCATAGTTTAGCACAATCCATTGAATCTGATTACGCACTGCCTGAAAATAGTCCCCTGCCATTGAAAGTTACCAAGAGGACTATTTTCGGGCAGTGCGTAATATCACTCCGCCTGCTGCAGCATACATCAAGTCACTTATTACTACGCCAGTTTGAGAGTATAATTCCTAGCCATATCTGCCTAGAAAATCACAACTTTTAATTTTCTGTTGGTCTTAGTACGCGATGTAACCACAGAAGAATCATGTGTTAAATAGGAAAATATAGAAACTCTTTGCAACAAACGCAACAGCCAGATGTTTTGATGCGGGGAAACCGTTTAAATAAACTTTCTGAGTTGCTAACACGTTAGAACCACTGGGTAACAACACCACTTCTATTGACAAAATGCACGTGCAGGCTATTTGATCATGTGAGCTGTAAAAGAGTCTAAAGACAAACAATGAGGTGGCAATCCCATAAATTTAACATTGGGACAAACTTCGAACTGAAGGTCCTAGCTCCGAAGTAAAGATTTCTTAGAAACATGTGCGTTACTATACTAGAGGTTGGTAAGACGGGTACAAGTTCACCTTATCAACTATTCTGAGCATCTTTGAAACCAATCCCATAGACTACCATTATAAAAGGCCCAGATGGATATCTTTGCAACACAGCGTCATGAAGTCAAGCTCATTAAATCTTTTGACCTACTAAAAAATTGCTTAGCGTTGTATTTGTGTCATAAATAGAATCAATAAAGATGATTGATTAGCATTCGGCTAATTGCAAGGCATGTCGAGTGTTTATTGCCTTTTAATGAGGTAACAGCTTCTGCGACTATAATGATGCACAGGGTATTGAAAGGGCTCAGTGAATCAGGTGCGTTTCCCCTGTGGGCTTCAGGTTCGCTGGAAACATGGAGAGACAGCAGGCCGACAACCTTCTCAAGTCTCACACCAGCGGCACTTATCTGATCCGAGAGAGGACGGCAGAGGCAGAGAGATTCGCCATCAGTATCAAGTGAGTCAGATGTGTGACAAACAATTACAGTGCATTAAAATATTTGTGATACATGCACTAAAGCACCTCTCATAAAGAACCTTTAGTTATTTTTCAGTTTTGTGTCTTGCATAAATGAAGAAATGCCCTTTTAAATAGCAACGTTTTCTGAGCTTTGTACTTAAAAAATGAGAAATGTGTACATTAATGTTCCTTTAAACAGGTTTAATGATGAAGTAAAGCACATTAAGGTTATTGAGAAAGACAACTGGATTCACATCACAGAGGCGAAGAAATTTGAAAGTCTGCTGGTAAGTCCAGCATCTGCTATAATGGTTGTAACCAGGTTGTTAAAATTGCTAACTTAAGTTAAGTAACTTATGATGTGTTTCTTTTTGTAACAGGAGCTTGTAGAGTATTATCAGTCTCACTCATTGAAAGAGAGCTTTAAGCTCCTGGATACAACCTTACGGTACCCTTACAAATCTCGGGAACGATCGAGCTGTCGTACCAATACCCGCTCACCAGGTAAAGATTCACTACTATAATCCCTCATGCTCGCCTCTTTATCTCTTTCTGTTGTTTTCACTTCACTTAACACTGCAACGCTGAGCATCAAAACCCCATCAGTCTGGCAAGCAGCCGTCTACAAACCATGGACACGCTGCATAAACAGACCCTGCCAGCTGGTCCTGCCCTCACATTCTGTATGCTCCGCCTCTAACCATTTCAGCTGTCAGTCACCTTGGGCTTGGTTTTCAAGAAGCCGCCCACTCTGGCTAAGGCAGAAGCCTTTCTGTGACTTGGGGCCAAGTTTGGCCCAGTCTACTGAAAAGGCTCCAAGAAGCAGATGCTTCCTTGCATGTATTATAAATGATGTGCGCCCTCCTCGGATGAGGGTCCGCATTAAACCGCCTTTGTCTGTCTTGTAGTGAAGCTTAAACTGATGCTTTTATGTAAGTGCATGGCTGTGAAATCAAAGACAGTGCATGTTTTGAGGGGGTGAAGATATGGATGGGTGTCAACGCAAGAGCTGCAAAAAGTTTAAAGTGATACTGTTACTATTTACGCATCCTATTGTCCAATATCACTGTCTTTGTTCCAAAGAACAATAGAGATGTTACGCATACTGTTTTCTGTACATTGAAAGTGAATGGGCGGATGCTATATCGCTCCAAAAATGATGAAAGTCTTGCCCTTCAGCGTATTCACACTTGCACATTGTGATAAGTTACGAAAACTTACAGCATTTAACATTTCAAAACTGTCGTGACCCATCTTGATTTGTGATTTTTAATACTCTGTTTTTTTTAAATATACTCATTTTCCAGCTTCCCTAGAGTTAAACATTTGATTTTTACGGTTTTGGAATCCATTCAGCTGATCTCCGGGTCTGGCGCTACCACTTTTAGCATAGTTTAGCATAATTCATTGAATCTGATTAATCCATTAATATCGCGCTCAAAAATAACCAAAGAGTTTCGATATTTTTTATATTTAAAACTGTTAAGTTTTAAATATTCAAAATATCGAAACTCTTTGGTTATTTTTTAGTGTGATGCTAATGGGCTAATCAGATTCAATGTATTGTGCTAAACTATGCTAAAAGTGGTAGCGCCAGACCCGGAGATCAGCTGAATGGATTCCAAAACCGTAAAAATCAAATGTTTAACTCTAGGGGAGCTGGAAAATAAGTATATTATTTTCAAAAAAAGTGGAGTGTCCCTTTAAACTCTCTCTCTTACACACACACACACACACACACACACACACACACACACACACACACACACACACACACACACACACACACACACTTGACTTGCTTTTGTTTGGTAAGAAACCCATGTCCTTAAACTTAATTTACCTTTTTCTTCCTTTTTCACCTGTTAACCCTCTTGTACCCTTCCTCCTCTTCCTTTTGTGTTTACTCTCACACCCTCTCTCTTTTGCTCTCTATCTGTCTCTCTCCACCCTGTCTCAGCAGCCTCCTGTGCTTCCTACAACTTCTCGTTCCTCAGTCCTCAGGGCCTCAACTTCTCCTCTCAAAGCTCTGCTCCCTTTTGGTCAGGTACTGCCCATCTGAGCTAGGTCTCATGTTCTTGCATCCATCTATTCCACCTTCCCCAGTTCCTCCTTCATTTCCACCTGCTCATCTTTCCACCCACATCCCTCCCTTTGCTGTTTTCATCATTCTCTCATTCCACATTCAGAAATTTGTAACTTTCATAGTCACACCCCTGGTCACAATTCATTTGGTCATTCAATTCACTCACAGTGGGTCTCATTTACTTATAATCGTGTAGTTACAGTATCTGCAAAGACTGACTATGTAGGCCTACTGTATACTATATGATTAGCTAAATTTTATGCACAATAAATTAACTATCCTTAATCACAATTTCATGTTTTAACTCTTTTCCCGCCAGCGTTTAAAAAAAGTTGCCAGCCAGCATTTTCACAAAAGTTTAAAGCCTTTCAGAAAAAAATATTCTTTACATGTATTAAATGAAGGAACAGACCAATAAAAAAAAATTGCGGAAAAAGATGAGATAATGAGATAATAAAAGTTTTTACTGTTTTTGAATCAGTGGATGTTTCAGTGTTTTATAAGTTAGGTAAGAGTGCCACTTAGTGGATAATAGCGGAAATATGGATTGCCATAAAAACTCGTTATTGGCAAGGAAGCATTTCCTCTTAAAGCTCCCGTTCTTTCTGTGTTTTTGAAGCTTTGATTGTGTTTACAATGCGCAATATAACATGTGTTCATGTTTCACATGTAAAAACCGCTGTATTTTTCACACAATTTACTTATCTGCATATCGCTGTTTTCACTATCCTAAAAACGGGCTAATGTCTTCCTTGTTCTATGAAGTTCCTCCTTCAAAAATACGTATCGAGTTCTGATTGTGTAGTTTGTTTAGTTCGTTGTGATTCGACAGCTTAGCTTAGCAAAGCCATTTGAGCCAAAGCTGGCGACTGACGTATTCCTGTGGGCGGAGTTTAGTCAAAAACACTTTTATTGACGTCATTCAATCGGAAAAAGTAGAGGGCTGTAGTCCAAACCGTCCGTTCGCTGTAGGCTTTGAAAGGGGAATTCTGTTAAATAAAATATATCGCCTGGCAGTGAACTTTGAGCTTTATCATTTAGCAGGTATTATTTATGCTCTAACAGCAACATTGCACACTAACTAAAGTTTAAAAAAATGGGATCAGGAAGAACGTGACCTTTAATTGACAAGTTGACTCGTCAATCGCGGGGAAAGAGTTACTTTACCGAGGAATAAAGCTATATTCATAAAAATGTCACATGCAGATTGTATGCTCAGTGAAAGAGACCCTCTATCATTAATTGTCCGCACATATGGGTGGTTTAAAGGTGCAATGTGGGTCTTTTAGCGGCGAGAATGTGAATTGCAAAACACGCACTATAAAACAGTTTGTCCGTTTAGGGCCACTGTAGAAACATGGTGCTGCGAAATGGCGACTTCCATGTTAGGGGACCCGTGGTGTATGTAGAAAAAACGGCTCATTCTAAGGTAATAAAAACAATACAATTCATACACCACTGATAATGTAGTTAAGTATATCATATTGCATTTCTGATCCTTCTAAAAGTCCCACATTGCACCTTTAAACAAATGATATCTATGTGCTATGTGGTATGTTGCATGTATTAACGTGTGGCGTTGGTGGTCTTGTGCAGTGTTCACACCCAGGGTGGTCAGCACAGCTGTGGCGCGATACAACTTTGCTGCTCGAGACATGAGAGAGCTGTCCCTGCGAGAAGGAGACATCGTCAAGATCTACAGCAAAATCGGTGGTGACCAGGGCTGGTGGAAAGGAGAGGCCAATGGAAGGGTAAGAGAGCAAGAATATATATATATATTATATTTATATTATATAAATTATATAATATAAATATATAATTTATATTATATATAAATATCAATATTTATTATATAAATATTTTTTTCTCTTAAAATTAAACATGATTGTGTATGTATTTATACATAATTATTATACACAGTACACACATATATATTATGTAAACAAAAACTTTTATTCTGCAAACGACGACTAATGAGGCAGGACAAATTTGAGTATAGTGCAAAAATAATTTAAAGCATCAATTGACACGAGCAATGAGGCATCCTTGTGCTTTTAAACTACATATAAGCACTTTTCTATCAGCCAGTCAACTAGATCATTTGTGTAACCTTGATATCTTTAATACTGACTGAGTAAGGTCATTTCAAAGATTAAAATCAATGAATGAAATCAAACTTTGATGCTCCTAATCTCAGAGATTATGAGACTTTAGCCTGGATTTTACAGACAGGGTAACATAAAAAAAAGTGTCAATTAATCAATCAAACTAATAAAATATATTTATATAGCACATTTTAAAACCACCGGAGTGGACCAAAGTGCTGTACAATAACACAAGAAAGTAGACAAAAGAAATAAACACAGCAAGAAAATAAAAAAGAAACAGAATAAGAATAAGAAAAGATCCAATATAAAAAGTTTATAGACATTAAAAGCCAATGAAATAATAAGTGTGTTTAATAAAAAGTGTGATTGCTACATGTATCAGGTGTTGTTTGTGACTACATATACACTAAATATATCTATATTCTCTATTAGATTGGGTGGTTTCCCTCTACGTATGTCGATGAAGAAGGGGTACAGTGAAGTTCTGGGGTCTGAGATCATCCAATCAGATTGCGTTCTGATCCGCATCCCTCTGGGAGGACCCTCTGGTTTCCATTGAAACACCTTGTGGAAGACTTTTAGCTGAAAACAAATTTTACAACGAGTATTTGTACTTCTGTCCCTATCGTCGTGTACAAATACGCTTTTTTCCTTTCTTAAAACGTCTGCGTGATCTCTGTGAAGTCTGGTCGTTCTCGGTGTCAGATGGGGTTAGGCAGGAAAAGCTGTGAACAGAGCAAAACTTTGCCTTGAACTGGCCAATGGGATTAGCATGGCTTTAAGATGTACAGTGATACCTGTAATGTGTGCTCTCGGCCACTGGGGTATATCAGGGTGTGGGGATATAATTATAAAAATAAATGTATAATTTATTAAAGAGAAATATCTATGATTTTATTGCAATGTTGAACGTTTGTTCAGCAGCAGCAGCAGCAGTGCAAAATAATATACAAGAGCAGAAAATTGCACTTTGCATTTCTTTACAGAAAGAATTTGCCTTAGTAATTGGTGTAATGCCTTTAAAGGTGGAGGTAAAGAGATGAAGCTCAGATTTGTCTTGCACATACACACTCACACTCGTTTATCTGCCCTGTCCAAAAATACGGTGCCTTTACATGTCTTCTTCACTCTCAAGAGTCTGTTTTATGTATAGCTGCAGTATTGTCACCCGGTTTTGCAGCACCGCAGTCTCACAGCCCTGGGAAAGGCTGGCAAAACATCAGACGAGACATCTATCAGACCTGATCGGATTCAACGAAAGATAAAAATGCCATCTGAACGCATCTAGCCATTGTGACAACTTTGCAAAAGATGACTGTCATGGATGTCTATACATATAAAAAAGAGATGCAAGCATAATCACATCTTCCCATTCAAAAAGGATGCAAACATGCAATGGAGTATCAGAAAAGAGATTCTGTGATTCATTTCCAGGATGTTATTCTGTGCACTGATGTCCATGAAAGCCCAGAGGTTTCTGTGAGATGTCTTGTCCCATACACTTTACCACGCCAAACTCAACTTTTCTCATCTGCAGCCTGCCACATGACAGTATCTTGCCTTACTGACTGACTGGTGGTCGCTTGGTGCTACAGAGCAACATACTTTATTGAATTCCCTGAGTTTGGGCGTGATCGTCACTGCTGAAGAACCTCAGCCATCAAGTGCACTTTATCTGTCCAGAGACACCACACCGCAGACCTGGACTGTACATGTACATTTAAATGTAATATTATTTAAAGATAAGAGATGTCCTTATTTTTACCTCTGGGAGAAAAACCTTGACACAATGAGCATCGTCCTTACATTACCTGTAACTCCTGTAAGTGCATGGATGTGTCTGTCACAGCGTATTTTCAGAAACACCTCTTGCTGTTGCCGCCTATCATAAAATTGACGCTGTAAAGTGAACGGAGAGTGTCTGACTCGTATGAGATACGACAATGTTTTAGGCTCTAGGCTTGAGTACAGCTGTCCATAGTGATGGAGGGGTGCGGCTCAGGTCAAGATAGCACTGGCTTAGGGGATTTACTGCCTGTTTGTGTAGTGGATGAAAACCCATTGCATGTGGTGATGGATAATACAACTGCTGTCCGTGGATCCTGAAAAAGATTTAAAAACATGGAGTTGTGTACATTTTGAATGGTCAGTAATTTACAAATCTGAAGTCTATCATGAAATAAATATTTCTTTTTTGCCTTTTTGTGTCTTTGTCAATCTTGTTAAAATAGATATATGAGATATTAAAGTGAAGTGAACGTGTACATTGAATTGGTCAATGCAACACATTGCTGGTTATGTGATGCGTTTGGTTATGTTTGCCACTAGAGGGAGCCAAGATACCTGTTTTTTATTATATAGATAACACCTGACTTCACTGCAAAAAAATTCTTTCTAACTTAGTATTTTTGTCTTGTTTTAGGTACAAATATCTAAAAATTCTTAAATCAAGATGCATTTTCTTGATGAGCAAAATGACCTTTTTGGAAAAAAAATACAATTTACTGTATTTTTAAATCTGCCAATGTGCCAAAGAAAAATATATTTAAAATTTAAAATCTACTTTAACAGTAGAGAGCACGTTGTTTGCTTTGTTCAAAACAATCGCATCCTAATGATGAAATGACAAAAGCACGCCCGGGCTCGGATCGATAAAAGTAAAATTCACTTAAATTGTATATTTTTTTGTCTAGAAACTAGATTTATTTTCTTAGGTCATTTTACTCATCAAGAAAATACATCTTGATTAAAAAATTTTTAGACATGATGAAAATTGTTGACCTTGAATGCACTTGAATAAACGCATTTGTTTAATGCATCACATAATATCAATTACACAGAGAAACAGTACAAGAGGGTACATTTACAGTTTATACATGGAAAAAATGATTTTCAACAAAAAAAATCTTAGTATTTTTGTCTTGTTTTCAGTAAAAATATCAAAAAAATCTTCAATTAAGATGCTTTTTCTTGATGAGCAAAACGACCCAAGAAAATAAGTCTAGTTTTTAGACCAAAAATATCAAATTTGAGTGATTTTGTGCATAAAATGAGCAACAACAAAACAATTATAGACCATTGGGGTAAGCAAACTTTTTCTTGAATTTACTGTTCAAGTAAGTTTTCTTTACTAAGAAAAATTTTCAAGATTTTTTGCTTACCCCATTGGCAGATTGTTTTGCTTGTTTTATGCACAAAATCACTTACATTTGATATTTTTGGTCTAAAAACTGGACTTATTTTCTTGGGTCGTTTTGCTCATCAAGTAAGTATCTTTATTTAAGAATTTTTAGATATTTTTTCTTGAAAATCATTATTTATTTTTTTTTGCAGTGAAAGTACTAAAGTGATAAAAGTATTGACAATTGCGAGAGAAGATACATTATATTATGGTCTCCAATGTGAAAAAGTTTATAAGTAGAGAGCATGAATCCCGATCTCGTCCACAATTTAGTACGTTCTATCGTTAATAGTAGTATGAGGTACTGTAGTAGTATATATTACTACATACACTACATCATTCTGTAGTATTGCTGTAATAACTGTAATATACTTTTACTAAGGTAAGGTTCAAACACACTATAGGATAAAAGACATTTTACTACAGTTTACCATAGTAAATACTTAGATATAGGCCTACTGAGTCAATATGACTATGAAGTGCCTTTTGCTGTCCTCATCAAAATCACTCAGTCATCATGAATATAATCCAAAGTAATAAAATTATGAGGTTTTATTATAAATGGCCAAACATTTACACACATACAAGTTCAGTGATAAGTCTCTAGAATTATGTTTTTTTCCCATTTTATACCATTTTCTTTTAATTGGATGTATGCGATTTTGGTATGTCCAGACAGAGGGTGTAAAAAGTGAATAAATGACATAAAATTCAAAAACCTTTTGATTTTCCTTATTGCCCTCAACAAATTATTTCATAAAGCAGGTCATTTTTATAATTTATATTCAATTTTCAAAATAATATTAAACATATTGCGCGTGTCCCTGAAATTGCTGTCCACCCTGTCATTTTGGGGTAAGCGCCCCAACTGATGTAGTCAGTGACACCCCGTCCCCCATTTGGTCTTTCTTAATAATAATAATATTTTTATTTTATATAGCGCCTTTCTCAAACCCAAGGTTGCTTTACATAGAAATAGCAAAACACAGTCATTATAAAACATATAATCCACACACATTAAGTATCTACACTTATTTTTCCTTATTTTCATCATATTGTGTTTGTAGTTGCCTGGTGTCAAGCTTAAAATGTCCACCCTGTCATTGTGAAATGTTTATTTATATTAAACTTTGCATAAAATCAAAATATGTTTTTGAACAGTGCACAGTCAGCTTCAACAGTGAACCACTTTATAACTGCAGCTTCTTCATGTGTTTGTTCATTAAATGCTAAATTTAGCTAAAAATGTCCACCCTGTCATGAAAATTTACATTTAAATTGCAAGGTGGACATATATTTTGTACGGTGTTTGCTTGCAGTTAATTTATAAAAAGTGCTGGAGCTTCACCAATATGCATTTCTAACAGCCTAAGGTCTCCTTAATACAAAACAAGTTAAATGGAAAATCTCTGAAATTGTGCAGTCTCAAAGGCACTTTATAGTCAAATTGACCCTACTACTAAAGTATTTGTTTGTATTATGTAGATTTAAGCAGCACTAAATTGATGGAAACGAGCATAGTAGCTAAACTTTAATGTTAGACAGTTTGCAGTTACCCTATTATTAACCCGTCTAATGAATGCGCGTTCACTGGATCATCTTTAGCGCGTGTATCGAAACGCGCACTCGCGTCAGCGGAGCTCATCTACCACCAGTGTTGCTGTCTCACTCATGGACCAAAACATTCAGACCAGCAGCGTGGACCAGTTTACCTCACTGAACGGCCACATCAACATCACGAGTGCTGGGTGAGTGATTATTTCAATGATTATGAAGGGAGTGAATACGGGAATTTCTACATTATTTTGACCTTCTCTTTTTGAATGTGCGTGTGTTTGCGAAGATTTATCTCTAATAGGTAAATGTAGGCTAAAGTCTGTGAGCTCAAGTCAGGGTCTTTAAAAAACAAATGATTCAAACCGCACAGTCACTGTAACATCACAAACAGGGTTTGTCTGTTTATATTGCACGCGACTGCTCAAAACAACCGACAGGTTCAAATCTGTGACAGGTAATCGCTTCATGCAGGTTATTTTTCTTTAATAAGTGTTATACATATAAAAAGTGTACAGTCATAGGCGTGTTGTTAAATTTATGAGGTATTTATTTATCTATATTACGCTACACATTTGCGTTTCCTCATAAATCAATCAGCCGAATCTACTAATCCACGAGACGGCACCTGCACGCGTTCTTCTTGCGTCGCGTCTGCGCTTCTGTAATTGAAAGTGCACGTGCGCAAGGTCGTCTCGACACAGATGTACAACAAAACTTGATTTATATTCCTGTAGCTCAACTGGTAGAGCATTGCAAGGATAATAGCAACATGAAGGTCATTGGTTCGATACCCAGGAACACATACATGTACAGTAGTACTGATAACAATGCTATTACATTATACTAAAAAAACATGGTTTACTACACTTTTACTGTAATTAAACATTAATTCATTTTTATTTTGGATTGAAGCGTCTGCCAAATGCATAAATGTGCTGCTGTATGTTTTTGGCAAATGATTTAAATGAGCTCTGCTCCAGCGTGTTTAACTGAATGCTGATTTACAAACTGATATTCCTATCTGTATGCAAAACACATTTGATAAATCTGTCCAGACTATAACAGATGGAAGTGCTGCTTTGGGACCTGACTTTTATCTCCTCCACCCCGTGCATCTAAACATCCAGACGCGTTGGTTACAGGAGAACAATATTAATATGACGTGGCATTTTCATCCAAGGAGGATAGCACCGCATTTAATGTCAAGCTTTGACCTTTATTCAAATCTGCTGTATGTCCGTCTTTCTTTGTAAATGTCAGAGCTTTATTACTCAATGTAATAGTCTTGTAATGGAGCTTTGCTCACATCATAATGTCTTCATGCAAGCCCACGGTCCTTGAGCGCAGATGCTGCCTGCCATCCCCACAGTTCTTCAGATGTTTGTGTGTCAAACGAGGGGAGAAAACAGACAGCAAGCCCAGCACAGGCTGACTGACTCACAGAAAATCAACTCAGATGGATGGCTACCCAGTCATGCATTGAGAACAGAATGAGCTGTGTGCCAAGCTGACTCTCCCTAATGGCTTAATGTGATGGCAGCCAACAACAAGACTAAATCCCGGCAGACCAGGACTCTGATGGACCGGATGTTGAACGCTTTGGAATGGTGTTGGCGCAGGTGTTGGCGGACGGGTGGGGTTTGTTTGTGTATTAAACGAGTTGGGTTGATGAGTTGTTGGTTTTATTAATTCATCATTATGTTGCGTTGTAGAGTTGCCCTCCTTGCCTGCCTGTCTGGTACCAGCTGTTAAACAACCTTGTGTAGAATGAGGCATCTGACTCTTTGAATACAAAGATGAATCTTTAGAGCTGTTTAGTTCATATCCCTAAAACCTGAAAAAAAAAGGGTTTTCTCTAGCAATAAGTTTTTAGAAAAAATAGCTGTTTTTGTTTAGAGTAAAATGAAATTTGCAGTTTAACATTATTCAAAGTAACTTTAATGTTTTTTTTTACATAAATTACAAAGTCATACTTAAAAAAGAAATGTTAAATTGTTAAAAAATAAATTAAAGTTTTCATCTAATGTGAATCTTGAGTACCTATAGAGTAATACTACATCCTTCATCAGTGTTGGGGGTAACGCATTACAAGTAACGTGCATTATGTAATAATATTACTTTTCTGAAGTAACGAGTAAAGTAACGCATTACTTTATAAATGTACACATTAATATTTGAGTTACTTTTTTAAAAAGTAATGCGAGTTACTTTTCAGTTTAATTAATTCTATGTAAAAAAAAACAATGTGCTGCATTAAACGGAACGTATTAATGTAGATTTACGTACTCCAGTTTCAGTCAGAAACGAAGATGGCAGGCCAGAGCTTGACATTTTTGTGATGGAAATATGCAATTTCTGAATGCAGAACTTCTTAGTCGTAAAAGGCACCTGCAAGGCCTGAAAGAGATCAAGCCTCAGCCAAATAAGAAAAAGTAATGCAAAAGTAACGTAAGCATACTTTCCATGAAAAGTAACTAAGTAATGCAATTAGTTACTTTTTTGGGGAGTAACTTAATATTGTAATGCATTACTTTTAAAAGTAACTTTCCCCAACACTGTCCTTCATATCTCCGAAGAGTCTTTAGTTATATCAGATTTATAAAAGACAGATTAGCTCAAAACACAACCCCCTTGGGACGTGCCACGGGAGGAGCGAGTCACAAGCAAGCAACACACACAAACCCACTATCTCTGGATAACTTATGAATCACAGGGTTCCCACAGGTCCTTGAAAGTTTGTGGGGGTTTAAGGCCCTGGGAAGTTTTTTAGAGGTCATTAAAAGTGCTTGAATCTATTTTATGCAAGAAGTTTTCTGAAAAAAAATCCATTCCCTGTGTAGTATAGGATAGTAAAATTCTAGACTTTTTAAGTGCACGTGCTAAACTGTTCACTTTAAATGCTTATACCTTCTGTATGCTAATGTTGATTCATATGCTGTTTGTGTTTGACACATGAAAATGTCTCGGGTTACGTATGTAGCTGTTGTTCCCTAAGAAGGGAACGATACGCTGCATCTTCCTTGTCATACTTCCTTTGTCCCTTTAACGCCGTCTTTGGCAATATTTCAGATAGCGATATACTTCCTGGCTCTCGCGTCACCCTGTCTTTGTAGTTAAGCCTCACCATTGGTTGAATTTGATATACACATTCAGATGCACTTACCTTTGGATGCGTCCCCAAAGGGTCACCACAGTGACGCAGCGCGAGTTCCCTCGAAAGGGAACTGTAACAATGTATCTTAAAAGGTAACTCCTTGCTCTAACTTGAAATGTGTCCCCACATTTAGTCCTTGAATTTGAGGGTATTGGACCTGGAAAGTCCTTGAAAGGTCCTTGAATTTGAAGTTAACTAAGGTGTGGAAACCCTGGACTCACTACATGTACTTGTTTGTGGTGTCTACATTATATGCACTTAAGCGCTGACAGTACCCTTTCAAAAAGGATCACCTTTGTACCCAAAGAGTGCATATTAGTACTTCAAAGGTACATATTTGTACCTAAATGGGTACTAATTTTAAAGGGTACTGCCCCAGTGACAGCTCTGTACCTTTATTTTGACAGTGTAGACTGAACAGGGACATTCAATGCACTCCTAAACCCACAACATTTGCACTGCTAACACAATGCTCTACCAACTACACAAACACTTTTTACTGTAAGTGCATGCTTTGTAATGAGAACCAAACTAAACAAAATGATCTGCTTGCTTGCATGTAATGTTAAGATGACTAAAATAAGAACAAATTACCCATTTGGTACAAGCCACTATTATATCAAGTTGCTCTTTTCAATGTGACCTCTAATTGAAACAACGCAGGCAGTATTTTCTCAAGAAATTATTAGAAACAGCTCTTGAATTTACAATAGACTCCCCCACCCCATGCCCTTAGGCTTTACTGCAAGCTATAATAACAATCAAGGGGAAACACACTTACAATGAACAAAATACTGACGTGTATATTATACATGGCTTTACTGTACGCCACAATAAAAACACGGCCCTAATGAAAATCTAAATAGGAAGCAGTCATTTGAATATGGTTGCATTTGTTGAAATGTCACTGCAATTGTTTGATTTTTAGCCCTTAGCTTGTCTGTGGTTTTCCATCTGGCTCTGTAGAGCTGCCATTCTGGGTATCCATTTGTGTGCGTATGTGCGTTTCCCCCACAAATGCTGGGATATTTACTTCCGGTTGTGCAGATACTGAGTATTTTGAGATGTATGTTCTGGATTGGGGGAGAATTATTTGACACCAGTACCATGATTGAATGATTTTCACAATGTTCAGTTCAATTGTTTGTTTGCAATGTGAATAAGCACCAACCCTGATATAGAAACCAGAATACTTTATGTACCTGTCCTTACAGTCTGTATTGTAACATGCAAACCCATGCAAAATCTACGTGTTCATGTTTTAGGCATTTCACTGTCCAGTATCACACAGTACTTTGCATATTTTGAATTGGAAAGTCCATTTCCCACTTTATTTGTTTGATATTGAACAAACTCCTAGAGGAGAGCGATAAGGAGGGTGGGTAAATAGTTTCAGGTATATTAATAAACGAGACAGCCGTTCCAGCCAGGAGAACCTCGGGAGGTTTTCGCAGTTATTGTGGAAGCCACCCACCACTCGTGAAGTGAAATGAGTTCAGGATAACACACACACACATACGCTCATATGACACCCTGAACAGCCTCCAGCTATTCACTCAAAGTGTCTCAGTTGTCATTGTTGACAAGCACTTTTGTAAACCAACTTCGAATTTCGTGTGACCCTCTTTATGGGGCTCTTGTAATGACAATCTCCCCCGACAGCTGTTTAGCATCACCCATACTTTTTTTCTTCTTCCATGTCTGGAAATGAGACCCATGGCATTCACCAATATATTCCTACAGTCAGACAAATAGACTTGAGGATGTCAAGAGGTCTTTATTAAGGGTGACCCCGGTTGTTAGTGTCTCTTATTTAAGGATTTGGTTTTGGAGGAGAAACTCTCCTAACAGCCACAGATTGCAGAAGTATTGCAGTATTGGGACCCCACTGTGATGTTCCTGAGCAGAGGTTAAACTCAGTCTAGCAGGAAATAAACCTTGTGAAAGAGGGCTTCAATCTTTCCAATGTCTCCTTTCAGACACACTTTCATTTAGGATATCTCCACTGGGGCATAAAGGATAAGCTGTGTGAGTCTTACCTTGCGTGTGTGTGTGTTCTGGTATACTGTGTGTGGTGTATGAGGACACAAGGGTATGAAAATGTTATTTTTTATGAATTAAAAAAGCAAAGGTTTTAGGTGAGGGATAGGTGTAGAGATTTGGTTAGGGAATGTGTGTGCATTGAGGTTTTGCCCACATTGAGGGTACATCCCAATATTCAAATTACTTAATAAACATAGAAATTAATGTCTTAATTAAAATATATAATTAAAGGTGTAACTTTTATAAGGATCTCTTAACATAAATGCAATCTATATTATCAGTGTAAAAATGAACCGTATTGTTTTTGTTACCTTAGAACAAGACATTTCAGTAACACTTTACTTGAAGGGGTGTTCATAAGACTGGCATGACACCTTCATAATCATGACATGACACTTTTTATGAACATAAAGGAGATTTTATGCACATTTATGACAACTGTCATTCAGTGTCATTTGTTCAATTATGTCATTTTTAATGCAAATATGACATTGTTTAAAACCAATATGTCAAAACTTGTCATAAATCTGTCATCATCAAACTTAAGTAACTACCTAGCTTTATGGGTTAACATTACATTAAACTCATTTAAAGGGACCATTTAACATGTCCGCCCAAAAAAAAATCAATTCATACTCCACACTCCAAACAGACGGGGGCAGTATACCTCCAGAAAAGTGAGTTGGTCTATTTTAATTTAGCAGCTGCAAATTTAGCAGCATATATCAAGTTTGATTTACATTAGCAACTAAATTATCATTAGTCACAAAAAAAAAAAACATTCGGTCTCATTAAAATTGCAATGTTTTCCGCTACGTTTCGTGCGTCCATTTGGTGTTCATTATAATCGAAGACATTTCAAGCTTCTTAGCTAATGTTACATTTTAGCATCAGCTTGGTAGATAACGGGTGAAAACCGGATCGGATCCGTGGGTAGAGCTAACTATTAAACGCTAACAGCTAAGGATGCGCAATAATTTGCATGCGATAGTCATTGCGCTTCTCGTCAGTGAAGCCGGTTTCTTGATTAAAAGTGAATCGCCATCAGCTGCTTTCAGATGGAGCCACATTTACTGCACAAAGCCATAGTTCATGTACAAGCTGAGCATAGGTTATGGCAATGCCTATTATAAGTGAACTTCTAGCGAAATACTAACAGCATCTTACTTACCAATCGAAAAGAAATGTTGTCATTTCGGAGTCGAACCTCATTTCTTTCATGTCCATTAGTTGTCTCCAGCGATGAAAAGCAGTGCCAGTATTTACCAGTATCATATTTTATTTGTGATTCCGAGCGCGTTGTTCCCTGCAGCAAATGTTTGTGGTAGTGGTAAATGAGCCATTCTTCCGCTCTCTTCCCTGAACTGAAATACGTCCGAAACCCCTATTGCAAGGCAGGAAGGCATCAAGGCATGTCCGAATCCATGGCTGTCCGAATTGCATTTCTCTGAGCTGCCTTCATGAATCTTAAGCCAACAAGTCAGCTGCCTTAGTTTTCGGACGCAGCGGTAGTAGTAGAGGGCTGTACTCCCACACATGCGACTTATTCGTGTATTGCAGTTTGGCTGGCGGTTATGTGCGTGGCCCGCATACCGCCTCCCATGGTCGAAACTGGTATTACAACACCAGTTGGGCTGTAGCTAGTAATTTAGCATGCTAATTCAGATTGATATTTCTGCAGCACTATACCTTGTCATTTTTTTAATGACATCGTTGCCCTTATTTCTTCTCATTCTTTTGATGCGTATAGCTAATTTTTTTAAATCTTTTACCTCAAATATTACAAATGGCACCTTTAAATGTCATTAGGTGTTAATACTCTGTCAAGTTTTATAACAGCATCGTGAATATTTTTCTTGACCTCAACTACAGTGGTACAAATTGAGCTTATCATTAAAATCTCATTAAGTGTTAATACTATGTCAAATAATTTAAAATACCTTAAAAAATGCAACAGACACCTCCAAAGATTATACTTAAAGGATTAGTAAATTTTCTTAAAAAAAAAAAAAAATCCAGATAATTTACTCACCACCATGTTGATGTCTTTCTTTGTTCAGTCGAGAAGAAATTATGTTTTTTGAGGAAAACATTCCAGGATTTTTCTCATTTTAATGGACTTTAATGGACACCAAAACGTAACACTTTACTGAACACTTAACAGTTTTTTCAACGGAGTTTCAAAGGACTATAAACGATCTCACACGAGGCATAAGGGTCTTATCTAGCAAAACGATTGTCATTTTTGACATTTAAAAAAATATGCACTTTTAAACTACAACTTCTCGTCTTGTCCTGTGACGCGCCAGCGCGACCTCACGTAATTGCGTAATGCCGTGGAAAGGTCACGTGTTACATATTTGAAACGCACATTTGCGGACCATTTTAAACAATAAACTGACACAAAGACATTAATTACTATCATTCAACATACAACAACGTCAGAACGGTTTTCTTTCTCCACACTTGTAAACACTGGGGCGGAGTTTCGCATACGTCATCCTCTTGACGTGATGATGTATTGCATGAGGTCGGGCTGGCTCGTCACAGGACCGGAGATAGACGAGAAGTTGTGGTTTAAAAGTGAATATTATTTATTTTTCTTGTCAAAAATGACAATCGTTTCGCTAGATAAAACCCTTATGCCTCGTTTGGGATCGTTTAGAGTCCTTTGAATCTCAGTTGAAAAAAACTGTTAAGTGTTGGGGTCCATTAAAGTCCATTAAAATTAGAAAAATCCTGGAATGTTTTCCTCAAAAAACATAATTTCTTCTTGACTGAACAAAGAAAGACATCAACATTTTGGATGACATGGTGGTGAGTAAATTATCTGGATTTCTTTTTAAGAAAATTGACTAATCCTTTAACTTTATGTCATAAAAAACTGACAACAGTACTTGTTCTTCCTCACACAGAGGGTTCTGAAATTTTATGACAAAGAAGAAAAAACTAACAAAATGTTTAATTAATTAAATTTAATTAACTGTTTTTGCAGTGATATGGACCCAACGCTGCATGGCTTAACCTATTATTGTACTGTTTTCATATTTATTTCTCTAACACCTGGAGAAAACTTAAAAAAAAACACATTATGAACTGAAGAATATTCACGATGCTGTTAAAAAAATTACTTGACAGAGTATTAACACTCATAACAAAGACATCTCAAACAATGTCATCTTTGCAATATTGTAAAACATGGAGTGTTTCGCACAAATTTCTATAAAAAGTTTTTCGTGTACGTTGCACAACTTTCTTTTTTGTGTCAATTTATGTATTGTTTTCTCATAGTTTTATCCTATTTTTAATTCATTGTGGCTTGGGGTTAGATTTGGGGTTTGGGTTAGGATGTACTTTTATGTATTGGTTTCTACATGTATTTCTTCCGCTTTTAAAACTATTCTCGCCTGGAGTTGGGGTTAGGATGTCTAAAAATTTAAGAGAAAGTGATTCTAACCCCAACCCTAAGTGACAATGCTAAGAAAAAACTATGAGAAAACAATACATGAAATGAAAAAGAAAGTCGTGCAACGGACAAGAAAAACTATTTATAGAAATTCGTGCGAGTAACACGACAAAGATATTCGTGCTCAGGACAAGAAAAAAGCTGAATTTCATGCCATGGACACGAATAAATTAATCACATTTTTCGTGACTATAACACGACTTTCCGTGAGATCAGTCTGAACTTTCATGTGTCTATTTTGCTCACTGTCTGCTTTCATTGTGTGCATAAACATTCTGTACATTTAAGTATAATCCAATTGGCAAGTCACTTCAAAGCACTACTTCTATACATTTTTACATTACTTCAACTCATCAGAATCAATTAAGAAATGTCAACTTATTATTTTTATGAGCTACAGAAACTTTTTTTTTAGGCAACAAAATATTTTAACAGCATGATTAACATCCCTGTGATTCACAGCCAACATTAGGTATTATAAATGTTTGGATCAACATGATGATGAATAAACAGTGACGGGGTTTTTCATCTTTAAGTGAACTAAAACTTTTGAGTGTTACATTAGTCTGATACACACTAATACTTTGATTTCCATAATGCATTTAAAGCAGCTGGAGTGAATTATTCATGTGTAAATGTACTTGTGGAGGAGGAGACCCTCTTCAGAGACACTCGCTACACAGTGTACAGATCTGTGCCCCTCTCTACGTGACTGAACTGTGGAGGAGGGGGTCTTGCTGGTGCTTCCTACTACAATCTATGAGCTGTACAGAATTAGAGGTTTCGGACTCAACGCATGCTCTATGACAGTGTTTTATTTGACTTAAGAATGTCATTTTATGGAAATTTCCCAAGCATGAGCATATGTGTGTCTGAGAGAAATGTGTTTTCAGATGGTAGTTTTAGAGTTGATAATCAGACAGAAGCTTGTGAAGGCTTCATTGAGCACAGCAGGAAAGGAAAGAGGCTGACAACATCATGTGTACCACATTGTAGCGCCTGTGCAAAATTCAATAAAAACTGAAACGTATTTGTTCTGCACCAAAAACAAAAACATACTTTCTATTGAAAATGTAATGGAGCACACCTAGTCAACTCATCTTTGTTTATTTGTTATATAATAACAGGTAAAATTAACCGCTTTTGTTATATGAGTGTTGTTTAGATTTTTGTTGTCTTTATTTCTACTACTGCAGTTTTTGTTATCATTGTTGCTTTTATTTTTGTTGTGACGTTAAGAGCTCATTTTTTCACTTTGTGAGATTTGATTACTATCACCATTATTGAGATTAGTGTGTTGAGGTCTCTGTGGGAAGTTAAAGCCTTTGCTTGTTACCTTACCTTGATGTTACCTTTGCTTTGCAAGGTGGCCTCTTTTTTGAGAGGCAAAGATAGCTGAATTCTCTTAACATAACAAGTTTTACAAAACTATGTTAAAAAAGGATGTGTAAGAAAAGTTTTTCATATTAGTAACTGACCATTTGTAGAACAGGAAATGTTTAGTTAATCTAACAAGGATATACTGCTGGAACAAAACATTTTGGGGCGGTTTCCCCGACAGGGATTAAAGCATAACTAAACCCCTGGTCAGAGCCTGACTCCACCCACTGGCAATATTTGAAAAATGCAAGAAAAGTGGGCAGATCCCAACGGAGATAGAGGGGACGAACTAAGCCCGTAACAAGGGTGTGGTGAGCTTGAACCTGCTTACGTCACTAGATATTTTTTGGACCCAACATCCAATAGGAAAATTCAACTGCAGTAGCCACCGTTCAACCTGAAGAGGGCAGCACTATTATTCAAATGTCAAAAAACTTTTTTTATAGGCGACTTTTCACCTAAAAAAACAGAAATTTGCTGATTTGTACTAGATAAAACCAACACAACAGTACATATGCATAGATTATTTTACCTGATATGAAGTGTGCACTGCAAACACAAGCATTATTTATGATCGTCTCTGTCTAGTCGGTACACCGTATGTGGTATATCAACCACAATTGTCTTCTTGATTTCTGTAAAGGAATATCTGCCGGGATCCGGTAAAACTTTAGTTTTGACCCAAAAGTGCTGTTCCTTCTATTCTGGCAGCCAAAAACACAATTTAAATGAAAATGTTCACATTTTAAAGTCAAAAACTTTTAGCACGCCTGCTATGAGTTCCTACTTATGTTTTGCCTCCAGCTAGAGCGGTGACATCACAGTGCTGTAGGCAATTAAGGGGGCTATTAAAAAAATTATCTAAATGAAAACATTACTGTCATTTTTTTATTTATTTTAGGATGAACTTGAATTAATAATTTGTAGAAGGATCAAAGTTTGATTTCGGTCACTGATTTTCAACCTTATACTCAGCACCTATTATGCTTAATCCACTTTTACAAGGTTTTTTGGACATAATGTGTGTTGGTAATGTTTGAACACAACCACCCTACGATGAAAAAAATCCACCCATTAAACCAAAGCAGTCTCATTAGACATGCTGTTTTGATTCTCTTGTCAATGTGAGGTCACATTGATAAAGCCCCGCCCACTTACAGTCACACATGACCATAGTTTCCACCCTCAGCAAGTTGTACTCTGTCCACTAGATTTTATTGTTTCAGACTGTAAGCACTCACTGTCTGTTTGTAAGGAAGTGAGGAGCTAAAGGTACAGACATTAAAACAGGGCATTTTTGCTCCCAACCTGGACATGCTATATAAATGATGTGTGGGATATTTTGAGCTGAAACTTCACAGACACATTCTGGGCACACTTGAGACTTATATTTCATCTTGTTAAAAGGACATAATAGGTGCCTTTTAAAGATATCAAGCTTATATTTTCACAGAATGTCCTTTACATTATATAGTAAGGATGATTTTATGTAGAAAACAGAAAAAATTATTTAGTTTTGTGACACCTGTCTAAATGTCCTCCCTCTCTCTTTCAGACAAAAAAAAACTCTTCTACATTAAGACGAGAAAAGGTTACAGCTTTCTTCCAGACGCATTTCGAAAGAAAAGCACTCACTTCTACCTCTTGAAACCAATCTGAGTGTGGAAAATATCTACTATAGCTCAGAACTCCACTGTGTTTTACAGTTACACGTATTTCAAGTAAAAATCTGGAGACTCTTGGCAGACCCGTCTTCCTTTGTGCTTGACAAACAGGGTGTCCTTGATGTCAGAAGATAAGAGATGTGAAAAGTAGGACACGCTTCTTCACACAGGATCAACAGATCAAGAAAATCCCCAGAGGCAGAAAAACAGTGACGGCGGTGGATGGCAGCGTGACGTTGAGATCAACAAACAGGGCTTTGAAGTTCTGAGCGTTACGTCTGGCTTCAATCACAGGTCACAGATCAGAACCACATTTTCATCTTGAGCTGATGGTTGATCCGAAGGAGGCCGACACTGTGTCAGCTATGCAGCAATGTGACTGTGAGGACTCGGTCTCCACTACGGGACTCTCCACTGCCGCAGTAGTGGCCATTGTGTGTAACATCCTGGTTGCTGTACTAATACTGGTTCTTTTATTGATTCTTTGCAAAGCTTGCAAGGTTCCTTCAAGCCAAGAGAGAGTACCGGTACTGACTCTAGAAAGCGCACATCAGAGAAATGAACAGAAGTACTTGTTGAAGACCTGATCTGTACGTGCACCTATAATAAATAAGCTCGGGATTGCAAAAGACTTTTAGTTAAATGGGATAGAGCTGCCAAAGATAGTGATTCATGCGATGCCATTTACACTTTATACACCAGGAGCAATAAAGAACCTAAGTGATAAAAGTTATCACTTCAGCTTAAATCTCAGTTTTTGTCATAAATGGATGCAATTGGACATTTCGTTTTATTATTTCATGTCGGGTAGCTCCACATATTGTGAACAGCCGTTCTTCTTTTAAATCTTAGTCTTAACATTATGGCCTTATTGGACGTGATTGTGTGCCATTGCGAACCATGTGGACTTTCAGTGTGAACGGACCAAAGAGGTTCAGCTGGTTTGTATGGTAGCCGTAACTTCAGCATCCAGTTACAAAAATTGTAATTTCCATTGACAGGCACTGAAAAGTGACTCTTCTTAAAACATTTACATCATATGACGATGGTTTTAGAAATGTTTTTCTAGTAATGATAATTGGGACAAGATTTAAAAACACTTGTGGGCTGGTTGAGTGTCTCATATAGCGTCACGCTGCCTGCAGTGGTTTATGTAAAGGGTAAGAGACACTCAATGGTAATCTAACAAAGCATTAGTGAAACCCTACACCAGTACACCTGCAGGAAACCTGTTAGCAGTCAATGCTATGCTAATTAGGACACGCATGTGAATAAATGATCAAGTGTGAGTGCTGGTTTGAGGCATTGTAATATGAAATGTGCTTATGCAAAGGGTTAATAACATATCTTTAGCTGAGAGGAAAGAAAATTAAATTGATGAATGCGTTTAATAAAGGCATAAAAATATCTATACAAAGCCTTTGTCTTTTTTATATCCAACTTTATCATAAAGATTTTTACTTTCAACACCCCACCTAATCGCACTTTTGTGGCTTTTTTAATCCATTAGTATGCACTTTAAATTCAGACTAAACCTATAAGCTAAAACTCTTAATGCTACGATTGACCAATCAGGGTCAAGTTTCCCAGAGAGCTGTGTAATAATGATATTTAATAATATATAAAAATGTGAATATTTGTTGATTTGTTATTCTCTCGCCTCAGTTCTGCTCCCAGGCTCCCTCAGCAAACTCAACAGTTTCTCCATCTTCGCAATCTCCACCTCCGGCCCCTTCTGCACCTCCTGACCTTTCTTTTCCTGGGAGAGAAATGAAGAGGAAGTGATGAGTGTGCAGTGTCTGAAGTGTAAGGACTGACCCAGGGGTGCCATTAGCAATCCCGAACACTTTCGAGTGTGAAGATTTGAATAAGAGCTAAGCGTTATTTCCCTTTGCGTGCTGTGGCGGAACAAACCGCTAACATCCGACTCCTCGTGCTAATCTCACATGACATTTGTCAGAGATGATTACTGTGACACATTGTTTCCTCTGGAGAGACACGTCAACAGTGGACCGCTTATCAAAGATCACTATGGTTACAGTCTGTACACGCACTGGAATGAAGTAAATCTCAATCGATGATAGCAGATAGTATTAAACTAAATTCTAGACAAACATTAACGTCACAATGTTACATTTGTGCCGCAGAATGCTAATGTTCAGGTAGAACGTTCATCTTTAATGGACTTAATAAGTAGCTCAAGGTTAAGGCTATTTATAGACTTCGTAACCAGACGGTGTCATTAGGGAGAAGAAAATTTGGGCGAGAATGTCAATCAAGGGGACTCAGACGCCTCTCTAGACTATTGTGAAACACAAAGGACACTTCTGATTGTCCTCTAAAGATCAGAATCAAAATGAGCTTTACTCGCCAAAGGTACTCTCACACACAAAATGAATTTGTTGTTTTACATGAGCTCTGGGTCCATACATACATATATAACAGGATAGTAGGGAACATTTATTAAAGAGCACCAATTATCCGATTCACGATTTTACCTTTCCTTTGGTGTGTATTAAATGTTAACGATATGCAAAAGGTACATACTGCAAAGTATGATGACACAAGTTATCGTTTCAACTTAAATCTTTTTTCTTGGACTACAACAAACACACGGATTGTAGGCAATAGTTTACTTCCTGGGATTGGTGATGTAGACAAGACCGACATTATCATAATTCTTCCCGCTTCAGACTCACAGCCTGTAAGTTAACTCCTGTTAGCATTGCATTGTGACCGAATCTTTCAAACATGGTAAGGAGCGTCACATTTCCTGCTGATGTTAAAGGTATTCAGGCCAATCGCAATGTACAGGTTAGCTCAACTCAACTCAACTCAACTTTTATTTATAAAGCACTTTCAAAACCATTAAAATGGACCAAAGTGCTGTCCATAAGTGTAAAACAGCTTTAAAATTACACATAAATTCCAATAATACTAAAAACAAACAACAAAACAAAACATCATCACATGACACCACAAATCAAACACATAATCACTCACAGTTCCCAAACCCTATCAGATGCCGAACGCTTTATAAAATAGGTAAGTCTTCAAACCCTTTTTAAAAGTCTCCATGCTTGGCAGGGATTTCAGTGGTAGCGGCAACTCATTCCAAAGTGCAGGGGCCGCAACAGAGAAGGCTTGATCTCCACTACGCCTCAATCGAGATCGAGGGACGGTTAGCAGCATATACTGAGAAGATCGTAATTGGCGTTGAGACCGATATGGGATCAACATATCATTTATGTATGTAGGAGCTTGATTGTGTAATGCTTTAAAAACAAACGTTAACACCTTGTATTGGATTCTGAATTTAACCGGTAGCCAGTGAAGGTTTATCAATACAGGTGTTATGTGATCACGTTTTCTTGTATTTGTTAAAAATCTCGCTGCAGCATTTTGAACATACTGAAGACGAGTAACCAGTGATTCACTTATGCCTAAATAAAGAGCATTACAATAATCTAACCGGGTTGATAAAAAGGCATGCAGAACAATCTCCAAATCATTGTATAAAAGGATGGGTTTTAATTTGGTCAATTTCCTCAACTGAAAAAAAGATGATTTCACGACGCTATTAACTTGGCGATCAAAGCGCATTTCAGAGTCAAAAATTACACCGAGATTTCTTACATGGCTACACATATTATTGGTCAATAGTCCACAATTTCCAGCCGAACTATTCCCAGGCTGTTTATTCCCAAACATAATAAACTCAGTCTTATCGTCATTTAATTGTAAAAAATTATTTGCTAGCCATCCCTTTACCTCAGTCAAGCACCTATGAAATTTACTTAGTGATATACCACCATCACACTCCAATGGAAAATACAGTTGTAAATCATCAGCATACAGGTGATAATTGATGTTATATTGCTTAAAAATGGAACCAAGGGGTATCATGTATAATGAAAACAAAGTCGGACCAAGAATTGATCCCTGAGGAACGCCCCAAGAAATTGTCGCTGATGCAGAGACATGGTTTCCAATTTTTACCGAACATGTCCTATCGTGCAAATACGATGAGAACCACTTAAGGGCCACGCCATTGATCCCTACATAATCTCTGAGGCGCTCTATTAGAATTGTATGATCCAGGGTATCAAAGGCTGCACTTAAATCCAACATCATTAAGGCCACATTTTTTCCAGAGTCTATACCTAACAAGATATCATTAGTCACCTTTAATAAAGCTGATTCTGTGCTATGTTTGGTTCTAAATCCAGACTGAAAAACATCCATTATATTATTTTCCATCAAAAAATCTGTAAGTTGATTATGGACAACTTTCTCTAAAATCTTATTCATAAAAGGCAATTTTGATATAGGTCTAAAATTTTTAAAATCCTTTGGGTCCAAACTCATTTTCTTTAAGACTGGTTCAATGACAGCATGCTTAAACCCTGTTGGTACAATTCCATGAGATAAAATACTATTTATAATCAATAGTACACTGGAACCAATAGTGTCTACAACTTCTTTAAACAACCGCGACGGAAGAACGTCATTTAGTGAGGTAGTCGGTTTTAGGTGGAGTATTATTTTTTCCAACTGCGGTAATGTAATCGAATCAAATTTACTTAAACAATGAGATGACTTAATTTTATGAATTATATCACTACCAACAGGCCAAATATTCAATCGGATAAGAGCAACTTTATCAATAAAATATTTTAAAAATCTGTCACACAGGTCCCTAGACGGGGTCGGGAAAATATTAAAAGACGGCCTCAGTACCTTATCTATGGTTGAAAATAATACCTTTGGATTGTGTGCATTATTTGCTATAATTCGTGCAAAATATGAAGATCTAGCAGCTTTAACAGCGTTTTGATAATTAGATAGAGACTCTCTAAGAATATCATAAGATACTTGCAATTTATCTTTCAGCCACTTACGCTCTGCATGCCGACAAATCCGCCTCAAATTCCGCGTCACATCATTTAACCACGGTTCTTTTTGAACTTTTTTACTTCTCTTATTAAAAGGTGCAACGTTATCTAAAATCTCTGAACAAACACAATTAAAAGAATTGACCAATTCATCAGGACCCACAATGGGCAAAGATGTAGGCTCAATTTGAAAGGCCAAATCAGAAAAAGCAGTAGAGAATGCACTGGGTGTAAAAGTAGTGATAACCCTGGACATGATTGATGAAGATGGGTTACATGGTCCATTTGTTGCAGAAGTAAGATGAAACCTAATAGGCATATGATCAGAAATAGTACATTCTTCAACACAAATATTATCTATCATTATTCCCAAAGAAAACACCAAGTCAAGTGTATGTCCATGATCGTGAGTTGGACCAGAGACACATTGAGATAAGTTAAAAGAATCTACTAAATTCATAAATTCTTTAGTCATAGGTTTATCAGGACAACAAACATGAATATTAAAATCTCCCATAATCCAAATCCTGTCCGCGGATGGAACAATCATAGATAAAAACTCATAAAAATTCATTCATAAAATCCTTATTATAACCAGGAGGCCTATATATCAAAGCACAAATCACTGGTGAGGACAAGTCAATCTTCATCAATTGCACTTCAAAACTCATGTAACTATCAACAGGCAATAACTTGCACTTCGTCGTGCTCTTAAAAATAACAGCTAAGCCTCCGCCCCGACGATTATTCCTCGGAGTGCTTAAATAGTTACATCCATTAGGTAAAAGTTCAGCAAGAGGGCTCGTATCCGCGTCATTTAACCATGTTTCAGTAACAAAAAGAAAATCCAGCCCCTGTGTTACATAATAGTCATTCAAGATGAATGTTTTGTTAACAACTGAGCGTGCGTTTAACATAGCCATAAGCACCATTGTTGATTCAACGGGCCGATTAAGAGAAGAACCCGCACTTAGGTTCGTTGTCCCAGCTCGTCTCACAGGGCGCAAATTAGAGAGTACAGCACCTCCGCATCTCATCTCCTTCCGTGTAATCCAGCGCAGTGGGTATGACATAACAGGCTGAACATATATTAGATAAGAAGGCTGCAACTCTGCCGTTGGTTTGACTCCATTGTTTAGGATCCTCTGTTTCCTAAGTTTTACTAAAACTCCAGCCCGTATGCCTCGTCTCCTACGGCGCCTTCTTTTCCAGCACACGCAGCCAGTTACCTGACAGACTTTCATTGGCGGCTGGAACGTGCATGGCTGTTCAGCGTAGAATTTCAAGTTCAAGTTCAAATCACGACTGCACATATCCAAAGCCGTAGATCGAAGGCTTAGCAACGTCAGGCGGTCATAGATTAGCTGTGAGCAATCCAAGCGATTGATAAAACATACAAAAACAAACAAACAAAAAACAAACATCCTAAATGTGGAGCGACGGCAAGCCAACACACAACCTGGCGCCATCTTGGTCACGCTACCTACCTGGCCAATTAGTTAGCTGCCCAATCATGGACACAAAGCTTTTCAAATCAATGAGTTTTGTACAAATACCTATGTATTTATATGAAAAACAGTTATTAAAGGGATAGTTCACTCCAAAATGAAAATTTTCTCATCATTTACTCACCGTCAAACCTGTCTACATTTCTTTGTTCTGACGAGCATGAAGGAAGCTATTGTGAGGATTGTTTGTAACCAAACCGTTTGTGAGCCCCATTCACTTCAATAGTATTCTTTTATCCTACTATGAAAGTGAATGGGGCTCAAGAACAGTTTGGTTCCAAACATTCCTCAAAATATCTTCCTTTGTGTTCATCAGAACAAAGACATTTATACAGGTTTGTAACATGACAGTGAGTAAATGATGACAAAATTAAATTTTTTGGGTGAACTATCCCTTTAAAGTTAAAATAAGTTAAAATTCTGTCATCATTTACTCAATCTTATGTTGTTACAAACCTGTATGAGTTTCTTTGTTCTGATGAACACAAAAGCACTATTCGGACGGGATTAGTTTTCCAAACAACGTTTGAGTTTCAACGTGTCCCCCAGGACGTCTGTGACTTTATGTACCGATTCGGACAGGATTAAAATTCTCAGGTTATTCCAGAGATGGGAGTGTGTGTTTCATGCATTTGGGTGTTGCAGAAGAGCACGTGCTCTGGATACGCGTGTTTGTAATGTTTAATATTTTGCTTTAAATGTAAAATTATGACAATGTAATTTATTAATTTAATTGTAACAATCAAAATAAAATATACATATCCTACTAAAGAAACGTTAGCCTATACGTGTTTTATATAACTGTCTGCTTATAATAAACCCAAAGAAATGAAGAAATAATGATTAATAACAATTTATTATCTTTATTAATTAACATTACCATTCTGGAGTTGAACAACTTTGAACGGAGTTTCTTATAACGTTAATGATATTACAGTGGCCAGTCTTAACAGTGTTTGATATTCAGCTCATCTTGATTTAATTATTTTATTTTGCCGAATGCGAAAAAACATCCATATCTGAATGAATGGGACTCAGGAAATACAATATACGCGCATTAGTAAGACCTTACGGCAGATCACGTTGGCCAAAACACGAAATGAACCGCGTTTTCAAAAGATACTGAGGGCAAACACAGACATTTGCATCCGGACAGGATTAAATTTCTCAGAGGACCTCTGAGTTCGGCGAAAAACAGTAGGTAAATTGCTCTGGAATTCTTACGGAGGTCGTCAGAGAAAAACACAGAAATGGCCGATTCGGACGGGAGTAAAAACACAGAGGACCTCTGAGAAGCACGATTTTCTCAGTGGTCCCCCTGTAAAACAAATCCCGTCCGAATAGGGCTAAAGACATTTTTTGAGGAATGTTTGTAACCAAACTTCTCATGAGCCCTATTGAAAAAAGAATCCTCAAAATATCATCCTTTGTGTTCATCAGAACAAAGAAACTCATACGGTTTGTAACAACATGAAAGTGAGACAATGATACAATTTTCATTTTGCTGTGAACTATCCCTTTAATTAATCAGTCAAGTGATATGCAAAATCCTGTTTTTAATGAATGGGACTGGAGCTGATGATTGTGAATAAGCAGAGAGATCTTATGTAAGGAAGAGCAGAACAGAAAGATTTTACTGCTGTTAAGTGCCTCCCTTGCCAATAGAGCTCCAAATGTTTCAGTCAAGCTTGTAATTGCAGTCAGTGTTGTGCTGGAAATTAAAGTTTATTTAGTAAGCCTATTTAAAGCAGGGGAGTTTGATAAAAAAAAAGTTGCTGAGAAGGCCTGTTGTGAAACACAGTAAATTAGGAAATAGTTTGCAGCTGAGATTGCAAACTCAGGGAACAAATACCGACCTGAATCATGCAATTAATCTAATTCTGTAAAAATAGTATTTGTGTAGGGGATTCATATAAATGCACTTATTGGAAAGAAAAATCACTATGAAGAACAATAGGCTTTATGCCCAGCTGCACTACTTCCTGAATTTCAGCCAGCTCCTTGTTTCCTGTCTGCCATAATTGGACAAACTTATTAATCCAGGTGTGCCTGACCTCAGTAGTCACAACAACAATAATCAGGCACACCTGGATTAATCAGTTTGTCCAATAATGGCAGATAGGAAACAAGAAGCTGGCTGAAGTTCAGGAAGTAGTGCAGCTGGGCATAAAGCCTATTGAACATCTCAAAATTGTTTCTTCAAGACAGCAATGGCAAACTGGGATTTTGCTAAAATCTTCCATTTCTCAGCTGTTTTTCCTGAGACCTTAGTGGACCTATCCATCATCTTGAGTTTCAGTGCTATCAATTTCTGTGAGTTTAATTTAAAATAATCTTTAATAAATTTTTCATCAAATAGTTTTAGATTTAAAGGCAGAGTCCATGATCTATGGAAGCCAATGTTGACATTTTAAATCTCCTAAACAAACACGCCCCTACCCCAATAGAATCTGGACCTTCTGTTGATAGACCCGCCCCACATATACACAACCAAGCGTGCCGCACAAGCCCTGAAAAGTGAAGCCAAAACGGCTCGATCGCACCCCCCCAGTGACTGGTCCCAGTATGGGTCATAAACCCCGCCTCCCCATGTTATTCAATGGGACTTGAGACCAACTAAACAATTTAATTACACCTCAATTATCTTTTTTCTGAAGCTAGTTTCTGTCATTTACTGTAGTTTTTATCACGCTGATATATATTCAAGTGTTTGTTTTTAAAATAAGTTTGTTTTTAGTTAGTTATTTAATGCTGTAAAAACTGTTATGTCACGTCATGATTGACAGCTGTGATATCGTGTGATATGCACATTCTGCGAGAGCGAGGGGGGGCCTTGATTTCGCGGCTTCACTTCCTGCTCACTACTGCACAGGACTGGTCCCGAAATCGCTACTACACAGACTCAAGACCCAAGATGTCAGCGCCGTATCGGGACACTGGCGGCTTCACTTTTCACCAATGGAAGAGCGAGAACGGGCGTCGTCCATCTTTTTTTACACTCTATGTATGCAACCCAGGCAATGGTGTTGTTTAGTAGACACGCCTTTTACTGCTGATTGGCTACAAGTGTGTTTTGGTAGTCAGCCCGACTCTTTTTTCCAAAGCGTTTTTCAGATATCATGCACTCCGCCTTTAATTATCACACATATTTACATTAACTGTATAAAAAAGGATTTTATTTTAGGATACAAATCTTAGAGTATGTCGATGATACTGTAATAAAATATAACTGAATATCACATCCTATAAAAAGTCAAACCTCTAAGCAATAACAAATCCCCTCTGGGCTACGATTGATGAATCACAGCCAAGTCATTGAAATCCGTGCTGATACAAGAGAGCATTTTGGAGGCTTGTGGGAGTTGAGATGTGTGTGAATCTGAAACGTGTAGTGATCTCGGTGGTTGAGTAACTTGAACTTAGACCCTGCTGTCTTTATTCACCATCTCAGACGCTACCCCACGGTTCTTGCTGGTATTGGATTGTTTCAACAAACAGCACACATGTAGACGGGTAAGTGTGCCTACATGTCTGGCCTTAGCCAGCACTGACCAATACTTGTATTGTCGCAGCTGGAAACCTGCAAAGGTCAAGCTCTTAATTCAATAAATCAATGTTATCGCAGTCTGTAAGTATATATGTCAAGTGGTATTTTGGTTTCCTTTATTTACTGGAATGTCAATGGTGTTCAATTTTTTTATTGTATTTATTAAAAGCAATTTTTTGTACAATGCTTTGTCCTAGAATAGTTTAAACCTACTTATGTTTGTCTAATCATATTAAAGGGTTATTACACTTTTTTTGAAAATATGATCATTTTTCAGCTTCTCTAGAGTTAAACATTTGATTTTTACCATTTTGGAATCCATTTAGCTGATCTCTGGGTCTGGCGCTAGCACTTTAAGCATAGCTTAGCACAATCCATTGAATCTGATTAGACTATTAGCATCGCGGTAAAAATAACCAAAGTGTTTGAATTTTATTTCCTATTTAAAACTTGACTCTTCTGTAGTTACATTGTGTACTAAGACCAACAGAAAATTAAAAGTTGCGAAAATCTATGGTCAGGAACTATACTCTCAATCTGGCGTAATAATCAAGGACTTCGTTGATGTAACATGGCTGCAGCAGTGATATTACACACTGCCCGAAAATAGTCCCCTGCCATTGAAAGTAACCAAGGGAACTATTTTTGGGCAGTGTGTAATATCACTACGCCTCCTGCAGCCATGTTACATCAGCTAAGTCACTGATTATTACGCCAGTTTGAGAGTATAGTTCCTAGCCATATCTGCCTAGAAAATCACAGCTTTTCATTTTTGTCGGTCTTAGTACACGATGTAACTACAGAAGAGTCAAGTTTTAAATAGGAAAAAATATCAAAACTCTTTGGTTATTTTTTAGCTTGATGCTAATGGTCTAATCAGATTCAATGGATTGTGCTAAGCTATGCTAAAAGTGGTAGCGCCAGACCCGGAGATCAGCTGAATGGATTCCAAAATGGTAAAAATCAAATGTTTAACTCTAGAGAAGCTGAAAAATGATCATATTTTCAAAAAATTGGATTGTCCCTTTAAGGTCGAAAAGAAGTGAATATAATCATAATACTGTACACACTCCACTAAATCAGCCTCATGATAACACGAAACAATACTACATCACAGTTTCAAATTCATTATCCCAGCTGAATATAACCAGTGAGTGCATCGGGGAAAAACATCTTTATTCTGAACAAACAATGGTTAGCTTTTTATAAAGCTAAAGTTTAATGACTCAGGGTGAAAGACATGAATATAGCATCAATGAGCCCCATTAGTCTTATTTCTTTATCTATAGTAAATACAGTCAATGCACTATAATACAGTACATCTTGCTAATGAAAAGCATTAGGAGACACAGAAATCTCAACCTGTGACACTGTGCATCATTAGAATGAACTGTTTCAGTCAATCAAATATAATGATTAGCACAGGCAGAACACATCTGCACAATGCTGCATCGACTGAGATCTCAACAAATTAAAGATTTTACAAGCTGTGTTGTGATAGACAGCAGCTTGTCTGTAACAGAGGTGTATATAAGTATTTTACTTACATTTTCCAAGCATCTGTGCTTTACCGAAGTGTTTGTCTTGGGAAAAAAATATTTTCTTTACTAAAAAATGTTCACTTCATTCTAAAGCATAGAATCATACTGTGTATTCATTAAATATTGCATATAAAATTGATTTAATGCCTAATTACATAAAAATTGTGTACTTTTACTTACGAGTAAAAGTACGAAAATAATTATTACTTAAGTAAAAGTACAAAAAAATGACTAGATGTTTAATGTACTTAAATATTAAATATAAACCAAAAACTTGAAATTATGAAATGTAGTGGAGTAAAAATTATGATAATATGCTTTGGAATGTATGTTTTCCAAAGGAAACACTAATAAAATATGAATAATTGAAAATTTACTTTTATGTAGAAAGTACTATACAACTCTGGTCTGTAAGGCTCAGAAAGGACAGATTTTCATTACGATATGCGCTGTTTTTGTTATTTTGTATTCTTATGGTAAGATGACGGCATAGCACAGGTTCAACTCACCAGACCGATAGATTAAAAACTATCATTGTTATGATGAATAACACAAGAGATGAGAGAGATGAGCTTTAACACAGGGGTGCCATTAAAAGAATTAAAAAAGAAACCTGATCCATCGTATGCCACTAACAAATGACAGATATAGAGATGAATTGCATTACACACACAGCTCGCTGGAAGGATGTTCACAGATGCATAGGTGGAAAACGATCGGCTTATGTACAGAGTTGTACAACTATAGGTAAGCCATACTGTATGGAGATTTTTTTATATGTTGCTATTATGTTTATAGTGTTCATTTTGCTGTTTAAATCAATAATGTAAACACGGGGCGTGGCTACACTGAAAAATGGCCCCAAGCTGTCACTAGGGCATTACCTTTTAAAGTTATCCTTTACCTTTTAAAGTTATTAAAAGTTACCAAGGGGTTTATTTTCGGGCGGTGCATAAAATCACTACGCCTCCTGCAGCCATATTACAGCAGCAAAGTCCTTGATTATTACGCCAGAATGAGAGTATAGTTCCTAGCCATATCTGCCTAGAAAATCACAACTTTAAATTTTCTGTCGGTCTTAGTACACAATGTAACTACAGAAGAGTCAAGTTTAAATAGGAAAAATATTGAAACTCCTTGGTTGTTTTTTAGCATGATGCTAATGGTCTATACAGATTCAATGAATTATGCTAAGCTATGCTAAAAGTGGTACCGCCAGACCCGGAGATCAGCTGAATGGATTCCAAAACTGTTAAAATCAAATGTTTAACTCTAGGGGAGCTGGAAAATGAGCATATTTTCAAAAAGGTGGTGTGTCCCTTTAATATGTACTCATACGTACCATTTACAATTATAGACGTAGCTTTATTCTAAGGCCTTTGCTGAGTGATTGGTATGTTTCAGTGTGTATTGTATTGTTTTTGAATTTGTGTTTTAATTTGTGAGCCTTTTCAATTGTTATCTCGTGTGCATTTTATGACTTATGTTAATGATTTTTAATGGTGTACAGCACTTTGGTCCATTGTTAGGGTGTAGAAAGTGCTTTACAAAAAATTTTGATTTGACAGATATGTGTATATTATGTACCACTGATATACTAATATGAACTCTCTCTCTTTAGGTACAAATGTGTACTTTTTGAATAGGTACCGCCCCAGTCACAGCTAGGGACTATATGTAAACTGAAAAAAAATATTCATTTAATTTACTAAATTTAGTTAAAGGTGCCGTATGTAACTTTTAGAAGAATCCCTTGACAGAAATGCACTATAATCTACATAACTATATTTTCAGTGGTGTATAAAGACCTTTCATAATAAACCATTATGTTTTTATTACCTTAAAATAAGATGTTTTTATCTATATACACCGAGGGTCCCCTTACATGGAAGTCGCCATTTTGTGCCGCCATGTTTCTACAGAAGAATAAATTGTCTCTGATGGTGACGTGTTTGTCTTGTGGTGGCTACCGTAGCTTCTCTATGCTTTTCAAAAGCGAGGAATGAGCAGTGGACTGAGCCATTTTTCATGCAATTTGAAACCTCACCAATAGATGCCGCTAAAATTTACACACTGCACCTTTAACTCTTTCACCGCCATTGACGAGATATCTCGTCAATTAAGAGAAAACGCTTCCCCGCCAATGACGAGATTTTCCGTCTTTCCGCAATACAGCTTCCACAACTTTTTAAACCCGGAAGTATTGCCCTATGGCAAGCGGCTGCATGTCCGTTTCTGTTTTAAAGATCGCTCTGAATGGGATCTCTATGAAAAGTCCGTCACAAAAATGGAATTATCTCTGCTTTTTGCTCAAAATGTGGTGTTACCCATATTCAAAAGCAGATTACAAAAGAACCACTAAAGGTAGGATGAAACGGTTTTTTTTTTTTTTGAAAGCAGAGGGTCTGTTCTTTCATTTGGTATATTGTATGTTTATATATTTGAAGAAGAACATTTTCTGGAAGGCATTAAACTTTGGTGAAAATCATGAAAAACGCTGGCGCTGGCTGGCAACTTTTTTAAAAACGCTGGCGGTGAAAGAGTTAAGGTAAGTGGTTGAAATCAATTTATTTAAGCTACATTTAAACAAAAGTTTTTTGTGTGTGTGTGTTTAAATGTAGCTTAACTAAATTGATTGCAACCACTTACCTTCACAAAATTTAGTGAATTAAACGAATAATTTTTTTAGTGTATAGTGTACCTGTTTGTGACCTAATGGTTTTGAAGTGCACTAAGGGGCTGTGTACACCAAAACTTTTACGCCCGCGGCCGGCGCATGTTTTCAATTGTTTCCAATGGAAGCTCGGCGTTTTTCAAATAAGCCAGCAGCTAGCGGGTTTTTTCCGCGCTGAAAACCGGCGCTCGGCGTTTTTTCCGCGCTCGGCGCTGAGTGTCGAGAGTTGAAAGAGATTCAACTTTGGGAGAAAAGCTCCGCTCGTCAATGTCAGTTCTCACACGGCCGCCCAATCACAGTGGAGGAGGGGCGGGACATTACCACAGTAACCAACCGGCTCGCAGCTGAAGTATCACAGCTATCAAAGCGCTCAGCTGAAGAAAGCTGGCACTCAGCTGAAAAACAGCTGGCATTCGGCGTCCTCAAGGCGTTTTCAGCCGCGTTTAAAAGTTTTGGTGTACACAACCCCTTAAAGTGCTAGTTCACCCAAAATGAAAATGATGTCATCATTTACTTTCCCTTATGTTGTTATAAACCTGTATGAGTATTTTTCTTCTACTGAATACAAAGGAAGATTTTTGGTAAGAACACAGTTGACAGTACGTATTGACTTCCATAGTATTTGTTAAAGCAACACTAAAGAGTTTTTGCTCTTTGCTCCCCCTACAGGTTGGAAGCAGAATTGTCCATTACCACTGTCATAATTAATTTAGCCTACTGCAGCAAAGCTGGCTCTGATTGGATTGTAGGTCTGCCGTAAAGCAAGTTTTTGTAGTTTTCACTTGAACTTCAGGACAGCGACCCGACGGTTGGAAACTTCTTTAGTGCGGTTTTGGCCGTTAGAGGGCTGCAAAGTGAATGTGAAAGTGCCGTTCATCCTGTTTCGAGTGGATGAACGACTGAAACTTTTTTGGAAACGTTGCTTTAAGGTAAAAAAAAATCTTTGGTGTTGCCTTAATCCTTCTACGAAAGTCACTGATTTATCTGACAATCATTTATCAAAATATCTTCTTTTGTATTCAGTGGAAGAGAAAAACTTTGTGAACTTTTTGAAAAAATGAGGGTGAGTAAAAGATGGCAGATTTTTTTTTTGGGGGGGGGGGTGAACTTTCCCTTTCAAAGCATAAAAGGAATCTGCTTCTGCTGCTTTTGATGTCAATAAACCAGAGTCACATGACCTTTACACGTAATTGGCTGAGTGCAGTGAGTAACGATGGCAGTATGCATGGATGTCACGCACATCTGCACGGTCACCCAAATAACTGTCATTGAGATAAAAGGAAATGGATAGCATTCACCAGATATCATAAGACTCGCTCAATAAGGCTCTCAATCATGTAATTTATGCATCACTATAGACTACCTGATTGATGTCTCCGGTCACTCTACGGGCTAATGCAAGGCAAACAAATGATGTTTAAATTTACATCATGGGGGAAGCGATTCAATACGCTTTGTTAATGTGTTAACCGGAACATTCTCATCCATTTCCACTTAGTTAAAGTGAAACGCTCAATAACGCTCTAATGAAATATGATTTTTCATTCTACCACAGCCGGTTCCTCACTAGCCGTATATACACATCGGATTGCAAAGATGCAGATGCAGCTTTCTAAAAATTGTAGCGTGATACGGTGGTGATTTTAACAACGGATGCTGAATACGAGTGAGCTGCAGTGATTTCATGTGATCTTTGGAGGCCTACACATAACACGAGGGCATGTTTTACCTTAGGCTTCTTGCGGAGGTTTGGAGAGAGCTTTAGGCTGGTGACATAGCCACGGTCATCGCCCACGATGATGATTGGGTGAACAGGGTTGAACTCGATGCGAGATAGTTTGGATGTCTTCTTAGCTACTACCGCTTGCTGGCAGAGAGCCTCAAATTTGTTGATGCTGAGGTCAAAAACATGAACCTAAAAAAGAGAAAAGCGGAGGCATTACAGGCTGTTTTATTCTATATTTGATTGTCATTCATTTATGTCGTTTGTTTTCATGTTTATAGTGAGACAGAGGCATTAGCACTATTAGCACCTCTGTAAATTATTCTTTCACTCTGGCTGCAAAAAATATGTCAGCGAGCTTATGATGCATTTGGGTATGTGTGTGCGTTTATGTTTAATATATTCATGTGTATGAGTGCTATGGTGTTTGTGGAGGTGTTAAAAAAATTAGACCATCTGGTGTGGAGAATCATATTTGTGTACGCTTTGGATGTTTTTTGTATGTATATGTGCATGAGCCTCTGTGTGTATACAAGCCCGAATTCACATTTCAACTTTAGTGCTCACAAAACCTGGATATGAACCTTTAACTTTTAACAGTACCCTTGCTTGTGTATTAATGCCTCTGTAAAACAGCATGTGGTCCGAGGATGACAAAAATCTGTTCCAAAACCTAGTGAGGTGCATTCAGACGAAGCATTTAAATGACTTGACACGAATGCAGTTTTAAAAGTTAGGCAACTTATCCACGCTGACTTTTTGCCAACATTAAAGAAAAGTTGATGTCTATGTAAAACAATCCAACAAGGCTACAGTAATTATACAGAAGGGAGTGAGCAAGTGATGTGTGATTATAATTTCCATCCTCCTCATTGTCATTCACACATCATGCTGCCCACCTAAGTGTGGTCACTGCTGTGTCAGATCAATGAGAGCGGAGCAGAGGCAGCTGAATTCAGGCTTTGATACTCATTTGTAAATATTTGTCAAGCAGCGTGGTTCATAATTAGTCAGTGAGTGTGAATGCGTCTTAACAGACGAATGATATTCTGGGTGGCTGACGCAGCAGTGAGAGGACACGTACCATGTCAGGACTAATGATGCCATCTGTAACTGCGGGAGTAACACAACAATTTTGTGGCAAAGATTGCGCCGGAAGGAAGCCCTCGATGAGCAATTTAGTCAGCTATGATTATTTTCATTAATTTGTAGGGTACCTTTATTTTTTTACAGTTAAAATAGTCGAGAGTGCCGGCTAACAGTAGAGGAGCAAAGAACTGACAAATTCCAATTATAGTTTAATATTGTAATAACAGCACGATATCTACCAAAGACTGATACAGCACATACCTAATCAGTTAAGCCAAATTTAAATTCAATGTCATAGCAGTAAATGTGCACATGCATAAACAGTAATTTCTTTATTATATAGCTAATTGATTAAATCAAAACACCACTTTTTCAATATTTTACTATGTTCTTACCTCAGCTTAGATTAATTGATACATACCTTTTTTCAATGTATGCACTTTTGATCTTTGTGCAGTGCTTCTTGAATGTGTTAGCATTTAGCCTAGCCCCATTCATTCCTATGGCTCCAAACAAAAGTTTTATTTTGTGCCACCATACTTACTCGTGTAACTACTCATGTAACAGTCTTTAAAAAGAGAAAACATCGAAATGTTTGGTGGCTTCTAAATTCATCCCTGTTTGGAGCCATAGGAATGAATGGGGCTAGGCTAAATGCTAACACATTCACGAGGCGCTGTACAAAGATTAAAAGTGCACGCATTGAAAAAAGATACGTATATCTTTTAGAACATAGTAAAATATTGAAAAATGGTGGTGTTTTCCTTTAAGGGCCTATGTCATGTCCTAATATCAAAATTCGATAAATAAAATTGAATGAATATTAGAAGTATCTATCATTTTATATGGACAAATGTCAAAGATTACAAATGTTAAAAAATTACAAATGGTACAAAATTATATGTGTTTTAAATCCCAAGGGATAGTTCAGCCAAATATAAAAAAACTTTTTCTCCAAGCCAGTACAGTAAGTCTTTAATCTATGGAAATCCAAAGGATAGGTTTAATGCACTCTGCTATACACCATATGATTAACGTGGATATGGATCATCTTAAGCTCCAGAGTTAAGCTCTTTAAAGCAATGCAAAATCTCATATCGTATATCTGCATAATCTGTATGATTTGTGTGTTATTTCCCTAATCTGTATGATTTCTTTGTTTGAGAAAAAGACTGTGTTTTGTTAGTTGCTAAAAATCTGGTCTTGAAAATTTTGTCTGACAACTGTGGTCACCATTCACTTTTGATTCAAAAAGAGCAGTTTCCTTTACAAATAACTACTTGTGTGTTGCACAGAAGTCTTGGGGTATACACACCAAACGCGACTTCAACGATTTGTGCGAGTAGATTACATACAAAGTCAATTTAAAGACGTGGTCAGGCGCGTCCTTGCGTTGGGCGATGCGAATGACGTGATATGTGGAGCGGGTTTGCTGCGAAAAAAAGCGTAAAATTGGCATGATACAAAGTTAAATCCCGCGAGTAATCTAGAGGGAGTAACGCGATGCCCCACGTTTGGTGTGTAAATAGCATTATAATGCAATTGATGAATTATAATTGAATATTTTCAACTTGGGCGAAGACGTGTTTGAGGCAAATAGCGCATGTTTTCGCGACAAATGCGCCGCCCATATCGCATTGCCCCACGCGTCTGATTGCGTCTTTACATTGACTTTGTATGTAATCTACTCGCGCAAATCATTGAACTTGCATCTGGTGTGACCCCACAGTAATGCTACATATTCACCAAATGTCAATCGTGGGATTTAACTTTGTGTCATGCAAGTTTTTCGCTCGAGTTGAATATTTTCAACTAGGGCAAAGATGCGTTTGAGGCGAATAGCATGTGTTTTCGCGGCAAATACGCCGGCCATATTGCGTCATTTGCATCGTCCCACTCGAGGACGCGTCTGATCGCGTCTTTGCATTGACTTTGTATTTGATCTACTCGCTCAAATCGTTGAACTTGCATCTGTTGTGAACCCACAGTAAGTTTCAAGAAGCAAAAGGATGACATAAATCCTCCAGACCTTTAAAAACAACTTAAAACTCATCTCTTCACAATGTGCAATAAATAACCCCGTTTCTCTGTTCAACACATTTTCATCTTTATTTCTATACTTCATTTTAATGTATGTTTTGACAAATTGGTTATTTGTTTTCTTTGCTTTAGGTTGATCAGTGTTTGTTTATTTCCATCTGCCTGCTGCTTGTTTTTTGTCATAATAAGCAGTAGGCCTGTATATTTGTCTTATTATTTGTATTAGGCCCACACTGTGAAGCGACCTTGGGTTCTTGAAAGGCACTATAAAAATAAACATATTATTATTATTATTATTATTATAAATGTGACCCTTTCTGTAAAATCCAGGCTACAGTCTCCTGATTAGAATCAACAAAGTAAAAAAGTAGTTTAATTTCACTCATTGATTTCAATCCATTAACCTTTTCATTCAATATTAAGGATATTAAGGTTATATTTTTACAGAATGCTTTTACATTATGATTTTATGTAAATAACAGTAAATCAATAAAATGAATTCAGCTGGTTTTCACAGGCATGGCCACAAATAATAATTTGAACCAATAAATGTTTTCCATTTTTGTTTATTCAGTTAATGCATACATGAAATGTTGCCGTTCGATCAATTTAAGATCAACTGGCAACATTTAATGTAAAACCAGACTGAAGCCATTACTTTCAACAAAAACGACATTCTCAGCTTGTCCGCCAATTGTTGACATTGGTATTACACCAAAGCAGCATTTGAGTTGTTTGTGTTTGCTGAGGAACAGAGTGATGCCTTTACAGGATCACACTGTAATGGGCTTCCTGTAGAGAGCAGGTGTAATTTAGCCCATCGGAGCCGGGTGTTAGTAAATAACAGTGAAAGCCGTCACAGCACGGCAGTCCAACCTGATCGAGCCTGAGACCGACAGGTGATGCCTGAAGTGTCCTAGACGGTTGCTGAGAGCAGCTGTGCGAGTGAGATTAATTGGTAGCGATAGGAGACAGGATGGATGTCACGGCTCTTGACTCACACGGGCAGATTGTTTGTGTTTGTGTGCTATAGCTTACAGGTGAAGTCACACATGGTTGGACACAAATCTCACTGTTTGGATGCTACTGTGTTTCATTAACAAATCCTCATAGTGCTTATAAGGGCAGGCATGCGTGTGTCTCCAAATATCTCTCTAAATAGGAATAAACAGTTTCCTGAAGTGAATTTGTGCATAAAACTTTTTCATAAACACTTAACTCTTTCGCCGCCATTGATGAGTTATCTCGTCAACTAAGAGAAAACGATTCTCAGCCAATGACAAGTATTTCCGGCTTTCCTTAATACCACTATTATCAATCAGGTGGCGCTCTTCTGCAACTTATAAAAATTTATAAATTTATAAAAAAGCGGCTTGTCCATGCATTTTTTTTAAATCGTTCTGAATCTGATCTCTATTAAAAGTCCTTCACAAAAATTTAATTATTGAGCTTTTTGCTGAAAATTTGATGTTTTTGAAAAAACTTATCCATATTTGAGAGGTGATGAAAAGAGAACAAATGAAGGTTTTTTTTAAGCATAGGGTCTGTTCTTTCATTTGATGTACTGTATGTTTATATATTTAAAAAAGAAAATTTTCTGGAAGGCATTAAACTTAAGTGAAAATCATGAAAAATGCTGGCGCTGGCTGGCAACTTAAAAAAAAAAAAACACTGGCGGCGAAAGAGTTAATTAATTCAAGAAAAATGTTCTCACCCCATTGGCAGATTTTTTTTGCTTGTTTTAAGCACAAATTCACTTAAATTGTACATTTTTTGTCTAAAAACTAGACTTATTTTCTTAAGTCAAAATGACTTAAGAAAATAAGTCTAGTTTTTAGACAAAATGCTCATCAAGAAAATACCATGTAACCATATCGCAAGTATCAAATGTGTCCTTGTGTCTTAAGTCGCACGGGTATATTTTAGCGATAGCCAAAAATACATTGTATGGTTCAAAATTGAACGATTTTGCTTTTATTCCAAAAATTATTAGGATATTATCTAAAGATCATGTTCCATGAAGATATTTTGTAAATTCCCTACCGTAAATAAATCAAAACTTTATTTTTTTGTGAGTGGATGCAGTTGTTAAGGATTTTAAATGTGATTTTTTCAATATGTAGATTTTTTGCACCCTCGGATTCCAGATTTTTAAATAGTTTGTATCTTGGCTAAATATTGTACTTGATGATAATTTCAAATTTTAAATTCACCCTCATGAATGGTTTTGTGATTTAGGGTTATGAATCATGTCTTACCTTTCCATCAGTAGTGACAGCAGCGAAGACAGCAGATGAGTACGGAGCCCAGGCCACATCTCCCACGGCAGCATTTAGGTCAAATGTAAACATGGGTGCCCTATCAAATAAACAGATGGTTACTTGCACAGATAAATTATAATAAACTCTTAATATTAAAATTAAAACACACTCTTCTGAATTAATTTAAAGTGGTCATCCAGAAAGTCAAAGCTTCTGTTTAAAGTCAGACTATAGACGGTTAGTGTTTTCAAGGATGTAAGCTCTGTTAATATAAAATAAAGCCATCTGTAGTCTTCCTTAAAAACAACATTATCATGACTTCCCCAGGCAATCATAGAAATGAGGAAGACAGAAGGTACCTAAAATCAATAGTACCATAAATCCAATGAAAAAGACTGCTTCTCAGTCTGGTGACGGATGAATGGATATCTAACCTGTTTTTTCTCTTTGCACCAAGACAGAAAATCCTTTGTCTCTCACAAACTTTATCTGTTTATCTCCGCCTGTCTCAGTGCTGATAGCTTTCTGGCGTGCTCAATATTATATATTTTAGGTAATGGCACGTATATGATTTCACTCATTAAACTATTACTGTGGGCACGGATGAGATTCAGATGTAATCAGATGCTCAAGATAATTTGATAATGTCAAATAATCTTAGATAAATACATTTATACTTCAAAAAGGCATAGGCAAAGACTTGAGAGGCACATCATCTTTCACAGTGCAGTCATTCACAGACAATATATATATAAGAGTTAAACAGAGTCTTATTTAATCTTATTCTTACTACGGCAAAGTATTTAATTGGTCCATTGAGACTGCCCCTGCAATACCGTACTCTCATTTTCTTAACATAAAAAAGCACCTCTCACGTTCCTGTGTTAACATTTTAGTTTTTGCATACAGAAATAATAATTTTTTTGCTCTCATGATATTTGTTTAAAAAGGCATAAGGTATTCCTTGTTTCTATACACAATGAACTTAATATTTGGACCCTTTTAAATGCTCAGTCTGGACTGACCACAAACCTTTATAGACCCTATAAATCCTTCAAGAAGTAAAGATCCATGGTAGTAAACCAAATTTGGACAGACAGCAGACATGCCTTGTGTAGCTGACCCTGGCTGGACCAGTTTCTTAGCACAACAGCTCTCTGCTGGCAGCTGTGGGTACTGCATCCACTTTAAATCATTGAAACTTCAGAAATAAGTCACCCACAATTGAAAATGCTCATATATATATGCGTCTGTGTTGGCATGATGGTGAGTAAATTATAGTTAATTTTCATTTGAAGGACGCGACATCCGAAGGATCCAGCCTTCGAATTGGGACACAGCTTAATTGTAATTATTGAACCCAAGGGTGTCTTTTGGCAGTATAGAGAAAGCCTAACAGAGCTGACAAATGAAAACACTGACAAGCTATGTCTATTTATTGTAATTGTAAGAGTAATGTGATTAGAAGGGCATTTAATATAATTTACTCCTCTAATTCTCACCCATCAGAGGCTCTTCTTCTGCTTGACGCAGAGAAGGCCTTTGATCGGGTGGAATGGGATTACCTCTTTTATGCGTTACAGAAATTTGGTTTTGGCAAAACATTCATATCCTGGGTAAGAGTAATGTGTGTGAAATGAAATTAGCTAGAAAAGGCTGCTGACCGCAGTTAATGGAAAATTGAATGTAGATGCTGTAGGGAATTCTGCACATACGTGATTGTGTGATCCCAGATTTTCACTTTCAAGTCTGAACTGCAGGAGATAAAGACATTGGGATGGAAATGGTTCCACCTTACAGCATCAACCGCCCTGTTGTGGGCATCGTATGTCTCCAGTAATTGGCTCGAATAGGATTTGGAGCACTGCAAAGCACACAAACACACACATTCATTGAACAAATTAACTTGAATTATGGTTATTAAGACCATTAAGAAAAAGTAAAAAATAAAGACTATCAGATTTCAAAAAAAGTCTCATTTTGTTGTTTGTCTAGTTTAGCTCAAAAGGAGTGCTTGATGGATGGCATTCATTGTTTCCAGGACAGTATGGCAGAGCATATAAAACATAAGGGCTTTGAGCTTAATCTTAGGGATAAATCTGAAGAACGCTGAGATTGGCTGTCAGTCTTCAGGGAGACAGATGGTAGTTTTTCACCAGCGGTTTATCACTGGCAATACTGAGATTTAATGAGCATCAAGCACATTTGCCAATGTAGCGAATGAGACAAGATAAAACCTTAAACTACCAGTTTTATTGCATATTTTACACTGTGGGTGCCTGTGTGATTCACAAGCGTACAAGATCATCCCATGCACTTTTTGATAGCAATCAGAAAACTGACTGCGCCATCAGTAATTTACTTTTCAGTACTTTGAGCTCTGTATTGGTGAAACTGAATAAGGGTAATGTGAATGTGTGATAGGACTGATAGGACACTAGCAGCTAAAAAGAAGATAAATCCTCTGCATACATTAAAAGCTGTGGCATCAGTCATTTAAAATGAAACAAATCACACAGAACAACATGCAGCATACACAGAAACTGAGAAAATTGTGTCTGAATGAATAGTCTGAGGGCTGGTCGACCCCTGGCTGAATAATAAAAAACAAGAGAGGAGTAGACAGACTGTTATTATCCGAAGCCGCCCCGTACTGCTGAGATAGCAGCACAAAGTAAGGGAGTTAATAAGAGCACTTCCTCGCTGCTTGATGAAAGGTGCATTATATAAACAGTGACTGCCCAGCAGGAGACGACTACCACAAACGCAACAAGTCAACGCTCCCGAACTAAAAAACACAATGACAATAAGAGTCGAGAACACACAAACCTAAGAAAACAGGCATGATAGAGATATATCCACAAACAGATCGAATTTGAGATAAAGTATAGGAAATTTTAAAATCAAGAAGTGTGATTGATAACAAACCTTGTATATCTTTCCATCCTGAGTGCCAACAAGAAAAAGGTAGTCGATCTGTTTATGGAAGTCAAATGCTGTTCCACAAGCTACACACAAAAGAGAAAGTCTTTAGTAAGTGTGTTACAGACGGATTCATTGGATGCACAATCGTTGTCACGGTTACGCTCCTGGCCCAAAGTTAACTTCCGGTCTGTGTTTGTCTGGTTAGTGACTAAACTGATATCTGGAACAAATACCTTGCCGAAAATTAAAATGTTTTGGTTTCCTTAACACACGAGGCGACGGCGAGCATGGATCACCGCTGTGCGAAGAGAGGATCTTTAGCTAACATTGTATAGATCAATTTTACACAGTAACGTTAACTCAGTCTAGTAGTTGATATGCTGATGATTTAAATATGGTAATTTACCTTGTTATCAGAAATAATCTAGACTAGAAGGACTCTGTTGTTATTGATTCTACGCAGAAGTCTACCAGAAGTTTAGTTTGGGCCACACAAGCCATTTGTTTATGTTGTTGCAATTGAAACTGTCTATAATACATAGGTAGTTCAGGTCCTGAAGGGTGGTTCGGTCAGTACATATAAAAAAATGTCTAATTGGGAACATGATTATATTTACAACGTACCGTCTTGTTGATTCATACCTGTGCTGTGCATGTTTGATTGGCCATCAGGTATAGCGCCCTCTAGGGACAGGTTGATGATATCTGTAAAGACTAGTTCATTCTGAAATCCAAATGATTAGTATGGGGTTAGATTTGTTTCATATTACCAAATACATTTTTTACACACATTTTATGAATTCACATATTAGTAGAAAAAAAATCCAAAATCATTTTTGTTCAACCAATAATATATATTAATATATATATAAATATATAAAACATATCTCATATTTACTTGTAAATTCATAAAATGTTTGTGAAATTATATTACTTTTTTGTGGGTCATAATCGATTATTTGGTCCACATTCATAAACAGAAATATAAGAAACAGTAATACAATCAATCAGCTGACACTTAGATATCCCTCTTATACCTTCACAAGGGTCCAAGACACCACCCGTCCATCAGAGGACACTGAGAAGAAGTTGTGATTACTGTCCAAATCATCTTTCTGCCACTTCACCTGTCAATAGAAATGTAACAAAATTATACAGTAAAATCTGACATTTCTGATAGGCCAACAGTCACAAAAGCTGTAACATAACCACATGGAAATCTATGCCTATGCTCAGAATTGAGCACAACCATCCTTAATGCTGTCTTAATGCTTTGTATACTGCTTATTATTACAGCCATTCAATTATATACTTGGGGTGTTGCATGGTCGTCACATGCATGTTGAAGTCAGCAAGAACTGTAGGGTTATTTTGCTTTTTTTACCCAACTTTGTGTACAATTGTCTTATAAGGTTATGTTAAATGGTACCTCGACTTTGAAGACTTGTATGCTTTAATACTTAATATCTGCCTTCTACTGCTTAAAGCCATAGAAATATTAAATATATTAATTATTTAAAAAAAATCCAATATATAATACTCATTTTAAGCTGTGGAGGCCTCAATTATGTTTTGCACAAAGTGCATTTCAGGTGGATGGCATGCCGTGTGATGGTTGTTTTGAAATATTACTACAATTTACTAAGTCAATACTATTGTATCTACTGTTGTTTTTCACTTTTTTACCTCTCAGATCATCTTTTTTTTTAGATAATCTTTAATTTGTATGTTTTTATATTGTTTATCACTTACGTTAATCTCCTGTTCACATTAAAAGGGCTGAACAGAAGACATTAATGTTCTTGTAAACCCCAATACCGCCACCTACTGTCTCTGTGCATCAAGTCTCATTTTCTGTTATATTATCACATAATTTTATCTACTAATTGACTTATTACTGTTAACCTCACTGTAGTGTTAATAGAATCGGGTTTTGATTGCAGCCTTTTGACATCATGGACTGTGATAAAGTTTATTAAAACTAGAACATTTTGTACTGTTTCGTACTGAATTTTACATTTATGTAACCAATACATGTGTTTATAGCCAGGGTACCATTTAAAAATTGCTGCTTAGTGTTATTTCTTTTGTAAATGTTATGTGATTCAGAAAGTAAGTTCACTTCTTAAAATGTAAAATGAAAGTTTAGAATTATTATTTTAACCAATACTCCAGTGTCATGACCTCATCCATACCTGCCACACAGGGTCCATGTGCTTGCCTGTTTTGGCTGTGCTCATATAAGCTGGCTGGTCGCCCTGTTCCTTAAGGTTGTACACTGCAACACAGCCATCATAAAAACCCACAACCACCAGGTAGGAGAGATGTTCATGGATGTCTACACACATGACGCCTGAGGGTGTGGTGAAGACGAATTCTGGGTAAGTGGGGTTTTTCATGGAGTAGAAGAGAAGCATACCACATCCCTGTTTAGTAAAATCATCTAAAGGGGAAGATGGATCACATTTTAGTTAATCAGTTTCTCTACAACTGCTGATTCCTTTAATTTTCTCGTTTGGAATAAACAGAAATAAACCTACATGATCCTAGACCGACAGCAAACAAATCTTTGTATTTTTGATTCCTAGAAATAAAAATGTGAACAATTACATGTGAACATGTGTTTTTATCCATAGATAGAACACAAAAAATTACAGTGAAATAAATACTCGTATTGGCATTTTGTTGAGGTACAGTGTGAAAGCTCACCAGCAGAGGGCAGTCACAGACAGACGTTTGGCTTTATCATACTGGAATTTCCACAATGGGAGAAGAGTGCCCTCCTGCTCTCGAAACTCATCGGATGCATCTTCAAAGTACCTAAAATCTAAGGTTAGGATATAAAGGCTCTAATTCATGATGAAGGGTGTATGCAAAAAAAAATGCTGGGTTGTTTCAATTCATAACCAGGGCAAATATTCACATTTTGTAGGTTAATTTAACCTAATGTCTGGCTTTTTCCATATTTTACCCAACCATGGTTTGAAACAACCCAGCATTTTGAATAGTGTAACGTTAGTCAGGGTTTGAAATCAACACCCACCAAATGCGAAAAAAAATCAGCAAATGTGGGTAATGTTACATGTTAAATCGTGAATTTCTTGGTCAAGCTCATGTAAGCCAAATCTGCAAAATTTTAGAGCAATCGTGAGTCATCATGGTATACTAAAAACAGCAAAATACTTAAACATAGGAGTTTACACCGACACAGGTTTTCAATTGTTTCCAATGGAAGCACAGCGCTTTTCAAAAATTTCAGCACTTTTTTCCGCGCTGAGAGTAGGAGCTTTTTTCGCGTTTGACGCCGAGCAACCAGAGTTCAAACATTTTCAACTTTGGATGAACTGCTCAGCTCATCAAGTCACTTTTCACTCAGCCGTCCAATCACAGTGGAGGAGGGACGGGACAAATACCACAACAACCAACTGGCACATCATACAACGACTGGTAAACAAAACTAAAGAATCAATGCCAAAAGCGCTTAGCTGAAAAAACACCACATTTGGTGTCCGGCTGCCGTTTTCAGACGCCTTTAAACGCTTTAGAGTACACACACACAAAGCAACAACCATCTGCGCCCTAGACTGGAGAGTCGAGACTCATAAAGGCAAGAAAATAATAATGTGGCGATACTTAGCTGGAGTTACTAACTCTCAACGTAAAAAGGAAAGTTGCCCCAAACAACCAAGTAGACCAAGAAGAGCAGAGGTTTTTATACCAAGTGGCAAACTGGGTGTGAATGGATCATCTATCCACGTGTCTCAATCAGTTCCCTACCCCCTAAGTCGTGAATTGGTATATTGTATACAGGGGCTCGGGCACGGTAAGGAAACTGTCTCACTATACTACTGTACATTGCGAAACTTTGACTTATTTTCCGGTGACGTTCTCATTAAAACAAAACGTCAACACCGATATTTATAAGCATCACGCAGAAAGAACATCTCTCTAACTAATTTTTTTTAAAATGGTTAAAGAACAGTATAAAAACACTTTAATTATTCTGCTTTATGTAGTACAGACAAGAACAAAGTCCAGTAAAAAAGACAGTGCTAGTACAGCAAAAAGATTAAATCGAAAATCTATTTAGTATTTTATTATTAATATATAAATGATGGAATTTATTTGATGTTTATTGTACTGTGTTGATTTGCTTACCTAAAAGAAATTTTTTGTGACACATTTTTGGCTAGTAAAAATTCTGAATGGCCAATAACTTAAAAATGTAGTAGCCCAATTGGGTGTTTAAAGAAAAAGTTAATTTAAAACCCTGAGTGTAGTGTATTTATTTGTCAAACGATTACTTACCCAGTGCAATGTCATCAAATGTGTTCTGATTCACCATACGCTCAATGATTTTGGACACCTTAGCCACTTTGGTTATGTCATCACTCTAAAAGAAGAAGGGACCTTTATCAACACACTCTTGTGCACAATCAGTAGCTCTTGAAATCTGTTTAAATTTTGATTCACATCTGTCAATGTGGTTTAACTTATATTTGCTTTCTTGGAAGCAAACAACACTCGTACCTGAGTTTCTGCTGTGACTATTTTCTTCTTGCCTTTATCCTCCTCTTTCTTTGAAGGCTGGGCTTTCTGCTTCTCTTTAATTTTCTCCTGCCTTTGAAGTTCTTCTACATAAATGTCATGGATCGTCCACTGCAGAAAGAATAGGGCAGGTGTATGTACATAAACATACAGACGTGCAGTTTTTATAACACACACATAATTTTTAAATAATGTGCAAAAATAATTTACAAACAATGGGAAAAAATCTCTCACCTGATTGGCTGTTGCTGAGAAGTTTGCTCGAGGAGGAGGTTGCGTTTGACAACCTCTTTCCTGCAAAAAATCAATTCGCTATTAAAAGAAATAGAGAAGGCTGAACACACCAAAGGGTGCACCATGCGAAGCTCGTCACAACATGCAGTTTGTGTTGAAAAGTAGTGGGGAAAAAGATCAGATGAAAAAACATTAGGCTACAGCAGGACAGGAAAAATATTGAATAATGATGCATAAAAAATGGCTCTTCAATGTTAGAAACCCGACTCAACAGTGTGGCTGTTTGTCATGTTCACAGAGAGAGATTGTATAACTTGGACAAGAACAAACTTTCAAGAATTTGTTCAAGTTACTGTCGGCTCATGCATGTTTTTGGGTCATTTTAGAATCAGTAATAGTTTATTTTGTTTAAGTTACTTTTTTGGAAAATGTACATTGTTTCTTTCTGTATTTAAACTGCATTGCATGTTTTATTTTGTGCAAATAAACCTTTAACATTTCGTGGTTCACTTGATTTTTCAGAACATTTTTACCAAATGCTTTCATGCAGTGGTGGGGACAAAATCAGCCATTTCAGAAAGTGGTGGGGACATGTCCCCAGTGTAAATGACACCTATGACAACATGTATGTAGCATCATGTGTGTGGTTTGTCATTTCAAAATATGTGTTCGGCGAGTCGAGTGAACCTATGTGCATCACGTGTTTTGTCAAAATAAGTGCCTGCTGCAGATGCGTCTAAAGGGTTTCTGATAAAAGTGACGCTTGCGTTTTCCAGACACTCGCTTAATCTCATGCGTAATCAGAGTTTACTGTTAAGGGAGTGTCTTGGGATTATTTTGTAAACATGTTTCTCTTTTTATCATAAACCGTTTCGACGCTTGTGCAGCAGGCACTTATTTTGACAAGACACATGATGCACATGGTTCACATGAAGCAACGAACACATTACTTAATTTGTGCCCGTCGGAAGAGAAGTCACCAGCCTTCAATAACAATAAAAGTTCAATAACATGACCCATAGGTCCTGATGTATCTGGCTCTCACTCTTAAAGGGTTGTTTAGAATCTGTGAAGCCCTCTCGCTGAAGTTGAACTGATTGGTAAGTTTCTGCTCTTTTTTGCCAGCTTTGATGTCCACGCTGTCTGGCCTCTCCTCGCCTCCACCGTCCTCCCCTTCAGCAGTATCCTCTCCACCCTCCACCTGCTCAGTCACCTGAAAATAAAATGCATTTGCCATTTTTTTTTACATTTAGTTCATTTTGAATAAGTTTAGCGATATTTCGTAAAATTGCTATTGATAAAAACTTTTTCTTACTGGAGTTATAGGTTTTTCCTCTTCAGCAACCACATCTTCTATTAGCTTTTCTGAAATAATTGATATCACAGTTTGTAATTTAAGGATTGCTTTCATTTTGAATAATTTTATTAAAAAAAGTTTTTTTTTACCCTCCATGATGCCTTGTTTAGCCACCTGTCTCCGAGCCTCGTGGGTGTCTTTGTGCAAAAGGTTCCCTTCAAGTACAAAGTGAATAGCCAGCTGATCCACACTATTGATTTGCTTATAGCAGCCATCCTGAACACACAACAGTTTTTAGTCATTTAAACCAATAAACCAAACCATTTTTAGCAAAAAACGAAGGCTGGTTATTTTAATGTAACAGAACTACATGCAAGTAAATGCTGGGCATAATCATGGTTAAGGGCCTTCATTTTTAACAAGTTATAGAAATGTAGTGGCACCTTACTTTGAAACTGTATCTAACAATGTTCTGTGGAGCGTGTGGATTGTTTGCTGTTAGTATTCTTGTAAATTCCTCATTCAACTCCTTTGCAACACAAGAAAGAGAAACATGTAATATGAATAATCATCCTTTGAATTTCATTATTATGTGACATTAAATAGGAACCAGGTTTACATACTGTCTCAGTTAAGTCCAGCTGGTCTGGAGGCTTCACAGTCTTTCCCTGCATTAATTCTTCTTCTGCATCAATCCCATCGTCATCATCCTGTAGGACAAAAAAGGTTTTAGAAACATAAGCTTGTTGTTAAAAATGTCTGACAACATTCTCAATAAACTGTGAATACCTTCTTTTTCACTTTCATGCCCTTTGCAGCAGGTGCTTTTGACTGGATATTCAATCCCTGAATTTAAAGAGAAAAAAGTCAAATGCCGTGTCCTGAAACACTTTCAAACACTGCAATGCCCTTACGAAGTAAACTAGCGGAGATACGTTACATTAGCTTTAAGATAATTAACTTACCTGTTTAGATTTTACCGTCGCGTGTTTCTGAGTCAGAGGCATGTTAACCTATCAAAGTATTAATTTTACTGTCAAGCTGTTAGTGGCGACACGTTTCTTTAATTTAAAGATAAATACGTTTGCATGCTCGTTTCTCAAACTATTTGCAGCAGTACCAACATGTGTATACGAGTTCCCTGGCAACGGCCTCGTCAGACTCGAGCTTGTAATGAGCATGCGCAAGAGGCGTTACACCTGCTGCTCCAGTCCGCACTGAACAGAAACAGCAACAGAAATTAAAGCAATACATTTATGTTGTGGAAAACTTCAACTTGCACATGATTTTCCTCGTATGTACTGAAATAGTTTGAAAAGTAATTTGCAAATACGTACAGTCAAATACGCCTGGGATTGCGGAAGTAAATAAGGCAGGGCTTTGAGTCAACCGTCGTCCTGTGTAAACAATAGGCGTGTTAAAATTCATACGGCGTTGCGCAGACTGATCGGTTTATTACATCAAAGTACCGCGAGAGTGATTCGAAAGCACTGCCTTCGAATGGATCTCGCGGTACTCAGTCTCAGATGGTAAACGTCTACCGGTGTCCGCAGCACCGCGTTAAGTTAAACACACCTTTTGTCATATTCTAGTGTAGGCGGCAGGTGCGAAACAAATGATTCAACCTTGAAATGAAGAACCGCCTGACTGATTTAACACCCGTAAGATTTCAAATACATTTCTTTCTTTGTGTTATTTTAAACTCATAGTAGATTCTATTATTATACTCAGGTATACTTATACTTTCACTATCGCACCTGTAGTGCCTAGAATCGTTATTGCAATTGAAAACGAATGTATGTGGTGTACGGCACAATTGATGGTGCTTATACGATCAATTCTGACAATATTTTTAAACCCCCTGGGGTGTATTCCAGAAAGCTGGTTATGTGGCTTACCCGGGTAAGTTTAGGAGTAAGTAAGCGGATAACCTCTGCTTTCGGTTCCAAAAACGGAGGTAACTTTCGGGTTATGTAAGTAACCATAGCAACTGACTCTCTGAAGATAACCTGCTCCGGAGCAGGTTATGTTGCAGGGTAAGTTCATTTTAGTTAATAAAACGAGACTTCGGAGGAAGTCTGCGCATGCGTGCACTTATGACGAGCGTACAGCGGGCGTGGAAGCATATATTTTGCATAATATTACAATGTTAAAGCATTTATTTTATTTTATTATATTTACAGTCGCGAATATTTATTGCTGTCTTAAAAAATGTGTGATATGAATTTTTTTTAAAGAAACTATTTTTTTAATAACATGGATTGTTATTGGTGATTGGACTAATTACTATAAATTTTATTATTAATTAAATTTAATTAAAAATTTATTCATATTTGTGTTCGGACTAAATACTATACATTTAATTATGTTCATTAGTAATATATCTCCAAATATCAGTGGATGTATGAAACATAATTCCATCAGTTAATTAATGTTAACAATAAAGTACATTTCCATATCAATTTTGTCAATTCATAAATAACCTCATCTTTCACTTACTAGATAATTTGAGATGAATCTAAAGTTATAATAAATGTGTGTGCAAATACATTGTCATTAATGAATCTTAACCTATGTTACTTAAGTGACAATGTGGCAATGTTACAGTAAATGGATATAACAAATAGAAACACATGATGCCTATCATAATAATAATTACTGAGGGATCGAAGTTACCCCTGCCTGCAGTCTCTGATAGGCATGTGCATCTGACCTGGCCCACAGAATGACACCCATGAAGCACAGGCATGATTTAACACTGACCCACATAGTGACACAGGTGAAGCACAGACTTCATTAGGTGAAACACCATTGAATCACAGACATGGCATAGTGGTCAGAGATTTTCTATTATATCAGTTAGAATCATGTACACAATGAAATGAAATTATAAATATATATTTCATAGTATAATATTTATTTCTTAAACATGCACTTCAGATCCTTAGCCCTCTCTCTACATTTGATCTATAGTTGGTGTTTTTCTAAATCACCTTTATTTCTTTAAAATTGACCTTTTGTAGCTGCCTTCCTGAGCTATCATTTTTGAGCAAAGGGAAATTGAGATATTTGCATATATTAGATGATACAGGACATATATTACAACATGTTACTATTGACACTAATGTAACATTTCTATTCTCCAATTCTGTCACAGCAGATCCTAATCGTCCAATGCAAATGAAGTGTAATGAAAAGCATTACAGTGTAGTGTAATGAAAAGCATTACACAACATTATTGAAAATCTGTAAGGACTGTAAGGAAGCTTTACAATTAAAAGAGGGTGCATTAATCTATCAGCTATCAGTAAATGTTAAAAAAGATGGTGACACAGTGTCATACAAGGAAAGTCCTAAAACTAAACAGGGTCACCCAAAGGAGCAGAAGTAAAATAAGTACAATATAGTGAATATTATCATAGTGCATTTTATGCCTACACAATACAATCATATCTTAAAAAAACAACAACTTTAAATAAGCCTTATGATGTATTTGCACTTTATGTGCCACAACTCTTATGAAATTAACCATGGTTTTATTGGTGTATAGTTGTAGTAACCATGTTTTTTTTGTGCATTGATTACTATCAGCAGAACCATGGTTTTACTACACTAACCATCGTTTAACTATGTTTTTTTGAAAACCATGGTTATTTTGTGGTTACCATGGTTTTACTGTAACCATGTTTTTTACTGTAGTAAAACCATTGTTACTTTTCACAGGGGAAAATATATTCATAATTCATATGTTTACAATCATATATAAAATCTATGATTATTTTGACTATATTAATTATTTTAGATTGTTTTAGATTATTTTAAATCAAATTGTGTGTATTTTCGTTGAGACACATATAATATTGGACTTAAATGGGGTAAAATGGGTTCGTATTAATTATTTAATTAATTAATTTGATCTGTTTTGTAATCACGCACTTCTAAGCCGATTATAAAACGTTGATTTTGCCAGAAAATATTAGTTTATAATGTTATTTCTCATTTAAAAACTTTTAAGTTCTCTGACGTTTCCATGGTGACTCGTGAAATCTGCGATCCATTGACAATGCCTTTATGTTGTTACCGTGAGCGCGCGTTAACTCTGGGTTACTTTCAGCGAGTTGATTGACCTAACTCTTAAACTGTGTTTTGGAACCGACATACCCCGAGTAAGCAAGTTTGGGGTTGATCAACCCAAAGTTCGGGGTTAATCTGATGGTAAGTTAACCCTGCTTTCTGGAATACACCCCTGCTGTCTCGGTGACTGTTTTTATTTGTTTTTGACTGTATAATACTGCGCAGACCCGAGGTGACACGGCTCCAGTAGAGACCAATGCTTTCCTAGATCAATTCCTCCCTAAGGTTTGTGTGCTCTTTTGTTGGTATAGTATCTGACTGCCTTCTAATGTTTATTATAACTATGTAAGAAACCATAATTTGATCATTGCAATTGCAAATGATTACGTAATGCCTTGTCAACATACTGTATACTCTACAGGTAGATGAGGTTCAGAAACTTATCCAGAGTATTTCCCATTCTGTGGGAGAGGTGAAGTCAAGGCATCATACTATTTTGACAGAAATCAACCCACCGAAGTGTAAGTACTCCTGCACAAATAAACATTAAACTGTACATCTTTGCATCTTTTTATGTTATTGTAAGTAACTAGTTGTCTAAAGGGGCTAAAACATTTTTGAGCGGCTACAGTCACTTCTCAATTGCTTTTACTAAAGTGCCCATTCAACAGATGTGAGAGAGGAGCTTGAGCAGTTTAACAATGATATCAAGAGGACAGCTGATGTCGTCCATGTTAAACTGAAAGGTGATTAAATGTACTTATAAGTATATAAGTTATACATGTTATGATGATAAGAGTTGATTTGACTCAATAGTCGAGTTGATTTGCTGTAACTCATACTGTATGTGACCCTGTGAAATCCATGCGTAAATCTCATATTCTAATTATGAGATTAGGAGCATCAGAGTTTAATTTTATTAATTGATTTTCACTTCAATTTCAATCTTGGCATGGCCTTACTCAATCAATGTTTAAGATATCAAGGTTATAACTTTATATTATATATGATGAGTTTATTTAGAAAACAGTCAATCACAAAACAATGACTTTAGTTGGGTTTACTTTTCACAGACAGCAAGATCAAATGTCACTATGCTTTTATTTGATAGGTTTGGAGGGAAATTTGTGTGAGAATGCAAATAGTGGCTCTGTGTACTTCCGCATCCAGAATACCCAGGTGAGACATCACCCTTTACTACATAAATATAAGTGCTTTATTCTCAAAGTGTGTTCCTTTAGCAAAAATGATAAAGCAATGTGCTTAATCACCAAGCTTGTGTGTTAAATTCCCATGAAGCACACAAAGGGGAATTCAAGAAGTGCATGTAAAATTATAACTCTTTTAATCCATATTTATTTAGTTGATTGTTTTGTTATCTTCCTCTTTCATGTTGTGAATCCTCCATAGCACACAGTTCTGTCACTGAGGTTTGCAGAAATAATGAACGTGTACAATCAAGAACTTTTATCTTTTCGAAAAAGCAGTAAAGAACAGATTCAAAGACAGCTGGAGATCAGTAAGTGAACTAACACACTTTTTACACAACATCACAGAATGTTTTGCTTACCACTGCCCATTGTCATTTGTATATTCCAGATAGGTCTAGTATGATTACCAGGATCATAAAATGTCTCTATAGAATATGAAAAGGCATTTAAAAAAAATAGCAGTAGCTTGCCTTTAAATTTTCTTTTACAATAACAATATACAATACCATACAGTACAACCAGGGTCATAATAGGTACAAATATCCTATACTATGACTAAAAAAACTAAAGGTTTTTTAAACGTATAAAGATTTTATTTGGGGATTTCATAAATGTCTTGATAGAAATCCAATAAAAATGTATCTTTTTGTTTTAAGAAGGCAGAATCCTCACCGAAGAGGAGACGGAGGTCTTGCTGCAGAGCAACAACTCTTCTGTTTTTACTTTAGATGTAAGTTCTTGTAAGTATTGATTACTTAGGTGTACTTTTGTCTTATAGTCCTAATATAACCCTCTGTGTGTAGAGTCTTCCTGGCTTCAACATTACAGGGCAAACACTGAATGAGATCGAGTCACGGCATAAGGACATTCTCTGTCTGGAAGCCAGCATTCGAGAGTTGAATAACATGTTTGTGGATATTGCAATGTTAGTGAGCAGTCAGGTAAGCTTGTCAATAAATAGATAGTAGGTCAAAGTATTATTAAACAGATGAACAGGGTCTTTCAGCATACATTGAATAACAGATTCATGCCATGAGCACCAAATAATGCGGATCATTTGAATTGTCTGTTCTACAGGGGGAAATGGCCAACAATATTGCAAAGACTGTAATGAAAGCTGAAAACTATGTAGAACAAGGAAAAGAAACCATGAAAGATGCTGTGGTTTATAAAAAATCTTGGCGGATACTCCCTCGCTTCCGCAGTTCATTTAAGAGCAAAGCTAAAGCAGTGACCGATGATGGTTCCTGAGAACTTTACCCAGTGTCATCAAGTGTTCATGAAACTATGACTATTGTGTTCTGTGCAAATGAGAGATTCGTAAAGTTGATCCTGTAATCTGTAAAAAGCAGGACCACCTTTCCTTTCATAACTGAATTTCCACCAGGATCTAAGTTAGACCTTTGTCTATACAAACAAATGTCTTGGTAGTTTCTCCGCAGCATAGTTAATAATTACACTTCCTCTTATGTGCTATAGTTTTCAACTAAAAATAGCAGCACTGACGGACGTCAATAGCTAGAGTTGAAGTCATGAATTTCATCTTTGTTTCTGTGTTGTTGTATTTGCTTTTGTTGTTGTTTTTTTTTGTTTGAGATGAGATGGTGTCCATTGGTTTCATGGTACATATTCAATGTTATAACTTAATTCCACTTGATTTATATAGACGCTCTGATTATTATAACAGAATGTTGGCAGCTTTGCTTTTTTTATTTTTAACCCTGCTGAAAAAACAGCATTATACCAGCATGGACCAGCATGGGAATTATGCTGGTCTGTGCTGGTTTAGCTGGTGGTCACCAACATACCAGCACCAAAACACAACATATTCTGGTCTTGCTGGTATGACCAGCATGGGATGCTGGTGCTAATGCTGGTTTGGTGCTGGTTTAGCTGGTGCTAATGCTGGTTTGGTGCTGGTTTAGCTGGTGTTCTGACCAAAACCAAAACACAATTATTCTGGTCTTGCTGGTATGCTGTTTTTCAGCAGGGAAGTGAATGAAGGATGGGTCACATACAATATACAGTACTTAATCAGATATTGACAGGCCTTGACTATGCTTGAGATGCTTTTATTGCTTGGTAATGTATTAATGATTGTAAATAACAGTTGTGTAGATTGCTAGAAATGTAGGCATTTCAAATAAACTGGAAACACTGGAAGGAGTTTGGGGTGTAATATATTACAATTTAAAAAGAGTGTTGTTCTGTTTTAAGTAGTCCACATTTTCAGAATATCACAGCATACACTTATTTATTTCTAAATACTGTATAGGTCTACAACTGACTTACACCAGATTGCGCAATAGATTTCCTTTAAAACAGTGGTCTCTGCAACATGGTGCCCGCAGGCGCACAGATTTTGCGAGTTGCCTGAATTTTAATATTTATTTATTACATATTTTTCTATTAGCTTGGCTTCTTTTATACATGTTTACATTTTAAGAAATTACAAAACATTAACAAATAAAATCATGAGTAGACTATATCTAAAAAGTAGCCCTACAGATTGTTTTATCCATTGCGGTAACCCTTGCTTACAAAAGTGACCCCTGCTTAAACAGACTGTGAGGTAACTATTCATCATATTTTAAATAGCAAACCACAATGACTGTGTTATGTACATTATTTTATAAAGTACATAAGTTACACGTGGCTCTTAGTTTATGATTAGACTTCGTCCATCACTAACCTGCCATTTGGTCGAGCGAGTAACTGACGTGGAAACGCACGATTTATGTCGTGTCTCAGGCCTACGCACTATGTGGTAACTAAAACAGGTACATTCTGTATTATATAATAGGCTATCATGGCGAAGTATAGACTGCCTCCCTCTCCATGACTTCTCTTATTCATACCGCGTACACATCGGAGAAAATGCCACGGTTCCACTCGCGCTAAGGGCCTGAAAAACTCAGTCGAAGAAGAACCAGCATCCCATGTAAGAACATTTACGTGTATTGTACATTCAGTCATTTATAAAATAAAATATGCAGGTAATATAGTTAGATTTTAACTACAGTGTACTGTAATATTGCATATTATTCAAGATTTTACATGTGATATGCATGTATGTGTGTGTTTACGTCAGAAAAATCATTATATAGTAATTACATTAAACTATAAAATATCTTTAATATATAAATATTTAATATAAAATATAAAACAACAAAAGCACAACTGTTTTTATTAATAATACATTTCTGCAAGGGGAGCGGGTGCACATACGTCTGCAGTGCGCATGCGTGAGACGAAGGCTGTGTCCTCCGTAGGCGGTATTGGAAGGCAAATGCGTCCTTCGTTTTCCGTGAAATGAAGGATCCTTCAAAGCCTTGGCTTTCCCAAGATTCAATGCGCGCCTGCTACATAAATGTTAAAAAGTGTAAATTAAAGGTCCTTGTCACTGTTTTATTATTATAAATTATGTTTTAGTGATGTGAATTAATATTATTGCTGTAATACTTATACTGTGCTTGTTGCATTTTTATATTTCTACGGTTGATAAACTGTTGGGTAGTTTAATATGCATCAGTGGCTCATATTCTCTAATATAAAATGAAATAAAAATTTGTCTCCTTATTTTTAAAAGTTTGAAACGGCTTGGTCTCAGTTGTTGTGTCCCGCTGACAGGCGTGGTGGGCGGGAAGTCACGTCCTTCGTAGGATCAATCCTTCGATTAGGGATGCACTGTGGATGTGGGTTACATGTCCACATTATCCAATGCACGTAATGGACCGCAATAACAAGTATGCGACTGATGTACACTTTATACATTTAGTGGCTAGAAAATACCCATAATGCACTTTGAGGCCTGTGCCAAATGAATTCCAGCGTCTCGGCAGGCGGTTTTCCAGCGCAGTCAGTGTCCAAATTCATTCTTGGATGTTAACCTTGGCTATGTATCAATCTCAGGGTCACCTGTAATACATTGTGGTCATGTAGGGGTGAAGTGACATTTCTCTGCCCCTGGCGAGGTGGTAAACTGTAGGCAAGTGTAATGTGTATAAAGGTGTCATGGGACTCAAGACCAGCCATTTTCTTGTCACTGAACAGGGGATCTCCGTATTATATTATCTCACAAATCGAGGTGACTGTGAATATCTATGTTTTACCTAAGTTTTAAATAAATGTTTGAATATATATACTGGCATAAATGTACACAAAGTATAAACAGATCCCACTATATTACTATATTGATTCCAGTATTTTAATTTTAGCGCCTGCTTAAACCAACAATTTACAGTACAACAGGACACTGTCAGTTGGATTTTCAGCAGAAACTTTATTAAGATTACACTGATGTGTACACGGTTGTGTGTTAAAATGAATTCAATTCGGTTTTTTGTGTATGAAGGTGCAAAGTCAAAGGATGTGAGGCCATTTCTTAGGCAGTCACAGACTGAATTGCTGTGGATTCAGGAACAGCTGTCAATCATAGCAGCACAAAATGCCAATAATGTCAACACCAAATATAAGGTAAGTGATCCTGAGTTACATGCACTAAAAGTGTTACATAATAATATAATGACCTAAATTCTTGAGTCGCTGTATTTTGTTAAGTAACCAAATGTTTTTGACTAAATACAATTACTAAAATGTAATTAGTATATTATAACTAATACTGTATGTGACCCAGTCTGTAAAAACCCAGCTAAAGTCATTTTTTTCACAAATCACATATAATATAATTTCTCATATTATTTTATACATGTTAGTGACAGAAAGTTGCTTTTTATTATATCAAATATTTCTAGTAAGAATGATGGTCATTGTACACAATGTGGCGCCATCCTCCATATTTACGCATGGCCTAGCATCCTTATCCACCACATCGGAGCCTGTTCTCCTCTCTTGAGAATGGACATGGCATCTTAAACTGATGCATTTGTAGAGGAGTGCCCCAGTGTGGGGGAAGGGGGGCAGTCTGCACTACAGGAGCAGCTGGGGTTGCTTGGCAACAGAGCAGAGGAGACTGTAACCGTATTGGGAATCTGTTTCCTTTTTCCTTCTCTTTTTTCACCTCCAATGAGGCCTGTTTCCTTAGCGCAAAAAAGTGTATAATGGCCAGGATGTGCCTACCGCGCTGTCTAACTAATCCCCCTTAATACCCCCGTGTGCATTAAAATCTGATGTAAACGTGATATTTTGAGACCGTAACCTGAAGTTCCCCTGGTATGGTGTGGTTCCAGGCTGAATGGAACGGAGCGCCCCTGTTTTTACCTTCTGTTTTTTGAGATAACGAGAACAATTCACAGTAGGGCGAGATAGCAATATCCATGCATGTGCTTTCAGGTGGCATATGGAGAAAAGGATGGAGCATGCAGTGACAGAGATAATGGAAGTAAAGGACACTTGGAAGCAGGAAAACAGAAAGAAAGAAAGAGAAGGAAATTTTTGCTTTGATATGTTACAGTCAGCTAATGGATGGGGAAGGTGGGGAGGTAGGGATTAAAGGGTATATAAGAGTAAGGTAAGACAGCGTTTCATTTTCCAGGTTTGTTTAAATTAATATGTGTGGAAATAAATGGAAAATATATGGAATATATGGAAAATAAATGGTCAATCATTAATATGCATATAGTAAATACAATTGCCACAATGATAACAAAAACAATATGAATCTAAAAAATATTTTAAGTTATGCAATGCATCAGATTGGTCTTTGCAGCAGTGCTGGAAATGCCATGCATGAACAAGAAAAATGATTTACACATCAGTAATGGGAGTGTCTCCACACATCACTGCACTCCATGCGTAAGAGCGTGAGTGTAGGATGGAGAGAGAGGGAGCCCGTGTATGCGTGCATGCTGTATGAGAGCAACAGAGCATACCGTGGAGCATGCGCATTTCTCTGTGTGTGTGTGTGCGCGCGTGTAAGAGAGAGAGGGAGAGCGAGCAAGAATAGGAACGTACAGTTCTGTTGCACCACTCTTAGCCTGGAGATGCTCTCGCGCTGTCTGTCTCGTGTTTCAGCTGAGGGCTTCTGCACTGACACGCATGCACGCGCGCTCACAAGCGCAGAGCCACACATACACGCAACGCAGACGTGTCGTCACTGCCCCGGTCGCTGGCACTCCTGGCAGCCGGTGATATAACGGAGTGGGAGCGTGAAGGAAGACAGTGGCTACCACTAAGGTAATGTGCACACATATGCACGCATTCACATGATGTTTAATGAATGAGTTGATGTGTGTGTATTGCCATGCTGTTACTCCTACATGTCGTTTCTTCTTGGCACGGTGTATAGCACGCCCTGCTTCATTATAGGCTCTGTTATATTCCAAGGCTAGGATATAGCATGATCTTACAGGATAAGGCGATATGCTCCAGATGTGTGGAGATACATTTGACCTGGCAACATTGTGATGCCGGTGTTGCTTAATGCTACGGCTCAACAGGAAGTTTGGTGGGTGCAGTCACTGCTACGAGTTGATCTGTAAGGGGTGTGTAGCTAATTGGCATCACAAGCTATTGCAGGTACTTTTTAACAATGGCATTTTTACAATGTGTGCCAACCAGAGACATTTTTCACTACCGCATTCACCCTGTTCCCAGGACATTCGACACACAGCTGGAGTGAGAAGTCTCTCATCGGTTAATTTTTTACCACTAAGGAGATCCATTTGTGAATGGGCATTTCTCTTTGTAGGGTGCACTGGTGGATTTGTTGGACTAATTGCTCATTAGCTCTCTGCCTTATGTTTCTGTTCAACATGCTGGATTTTGGTTTGTTAGATGATGTATTGTTAGCTGGATATACAGTATTGAGAAACTGTATGTGCCTAGCCTAGCCTATCCGTATTCGCATCGCTCTGCTGGCTGTGGCCCAGGCTGGTTTGGTACTGGTGGTGGGGCAGTAGGTTTACTGGCTGTGACTGAATCTGCTAATGTAGTGAGGCATGGAAACCAGCTGGAGACCTGGCAAAGCCACGGCCCTGCAATTGGTAGTATTACTACTGTGATATTGCAGACTGTTTTCTCAGATTATGTAAGATCTCTCAGTAAAATCCACACATGCACGCTGAAAACAGAAGCCAGAGCTTTGAAACACGGATGATCCCTGTGTGTGATTAAAAACTGGCAAAGACCAAAAGACTGGCAGCTGATTTAAGAGTTTAAAGTCGTGTTTAAAGCCTAATTAGCTTTTTTCATAATTGATGATGCAATTATTTGATCCACCAGCTGTAACCAGTAAGAAAAATAAAGGAATAATCCCAGAATGTCTTTTTTCAATATGTTCTTTAGCACTTCTATACAAATTTTACTTCTTGTTGTTATACAAAGTATTTAAGATTTCCTCGTAACTTAAAGGAAAGTTGATGTTAAAAATACTTTCAAATATGACAAAAGTGTGAGCTCGTCGGCTGTAGGATGAAAGATTAGATGGAGACATGGGGATAGGGATCATGTATTTTACATCAGAATGCGGCTTTAGGGTACAACTAATACAGATGCTGAAGTAATAGCATTTTGTATGAAATATCAGTCAATGAGATGCCATGCGCATTTTTGGGGTGGTTTCCCGATACAGGGATTAGCTTAAACCAGGACTAGGCCTTAGTTTAATTAGGAAATATAACTAGTTTTAAAGGAATAGTCAATTTTCTTAAAAGACAAATCCAGATTATTTACTCACCACCATGTCATCCAAAATGTTGATATCTTTCTTTGTTCAGTCGAGAAGAAATTATGTTTTTTAAGGAAAACATTGCAGGATTTTTCTCATTTTAATGGACTTTAATAGAGCCCAACATTTAATACTTAACTCAACACTTAACAGTTTTTTTCAACGGAGTTTCAAAGGACTATAAACAATCCCAAACGAGGCATAAGGGTCTTATCTAGTGAAACTATTGTCATTTTTGACAAGAAAAAGTAAAAATATGCACTTTTAAACCACAGCTTTTCGTCTAGGTCGGTCCAGCGCGACCTAACGTAAATGCGTAGTGACGTAGGGAGGTCACGTGTTATATAAAACGCACATTTGCGGACCATTTTAAACAATAAACTGACACAAAGACATTAATTAGTATCATTCCAACGTGGGAACGGTCCTCTTTCAACACACTTGTAAACACTGGGGCGGAGTTTTGCGTTCGTCCTCTGTGACCTCTTGACGTCATGACGTATTGCGTGGGGTCATGCTGGCACATCACGACCGGATCTAGACGAGAAATTGTGGTTTAAAAGTGTATATTTGTTATTTTTATTGTCAAAAATGACAATCGTTTTGCTAGATAAGACCCTTATGCCGCGTTTGGGATTGTTTATAGTCCTTTGAAACCCCGTTGAAAAAATCCTGCAATGTTTTCCTCAAAAAACATAATTTCTTCTCGACCTAACAAAGAAAGACATCAACATTTTGGATGACATGGTGGTGAGTAAATTATCTGGATTTTTCTTTGAAGAAAATTGACTATTCCTTTAACAAACATGCCTTACTAAAAACATTACTGGTGTGCATTTTGAGGCAAAACAAAGGGCACTGATGTATTTTAAGTTATGTCAGTGCAAGTTGTTTTCAGTTTGGACAGCTCGTACATTTATTTTAGTCTAGGACTAGTTTAATCCCTGTCCGGGAAACCGCTCCTTTGGGTCCGGGGGCATTATGTACTATAAAATAACTTGATAAATTATTACATGTGTCACTTTATTTTATAAAACCTATTTAGTTTAAATATATGTTCAGTATTTTTAATAATAAATACCAACTTTTGTTTTGGTATCTTAAACTTGTAAAATTACAGGTGGTAATTGTCTGTAGAAATTAAAGACAAATGTTAAAAAATGGTGTTTAAATTATTAAAAAAATAAAATAAGATACTATGACATTATTTTAGTTTCGAAACCTTTCCTATAAAAAATTTCACAAATATCAGTAGTTGGGATGTTAGGATAATAGAAAACCTTTTGTCCAACAATTTGAATGTTCTCAAATGTCAAGGTAGTACAACCGCAATACTTTTATTAAGTATAAACATAATATCAGATCATACAGTAAACCCACTGTGGTCTTGATGGCTGAATGAAACGTTTGTAGCTTTCTGTCAAATACTGAAAAAAGCTACTTTAATGTAATGGGGAAGCTGGTACACTTTCTGTGTCAGGTAGTACAACCAATGTTACACTAGAAAACTGCTATTTTATCAGACCGATTTAATTGTACAGTATTTAAAAAGTATTTTAACAAATTTGATATCGCAGTCAAAAGCTTATACCTGCATCTAAGTAGAAGTCTGTTTAATGTAAATTCATTGCAGAGGTCAGATGGTGCAACCAGAATGTCAAAGGGTGCAACTGCTACTGTTTGAAAATGCCCCTAAGAAATAAAAATCATTAAGCTAAGCAATTTTAATAAGCTAATAATTTAGCTAATAATTTTAGTTTTAATAAATGCAAGCTAGGGTTGTGTGTATTCTTGTTATAATACTTAAAAAAAATATATTAATCTTATATGTATAATTCTCAAATCTTAGTTTTTGTATTCCTATGAGTCATAAAGCTCACAAAGGATGGGCTCACAGTCTGGGCTGTCCAGCTGCTGATGTCATGGTTCAAATCAACAAATGTTTACTTCTGTGTCCAAAAACCTAGTATATACCTTTGTTAACAAAGCCAACAGTAAACACTTAAATGCTGTCTTTTGTACATCACTACTACTTTTCACGCTGCTACCAACTACTGCTGTAATGTGTAAAGATGTTTACAAGCAGTCTTTTCTGTACCACAACTCTGCGCTATTTTTATGTTGTATTGTTCTTGTATTGTTCTTGCAGTGTCTTCGTCTTCCACTGTCTATTGTCTTTTGTCTGGCACTGTTTGCACTAGGTTGCACACACAAATGCACTTTACAGTATGTGGCTGGGTTTAAAATTGACTTAGATTAGCTCTGTGTTGTTTTATGATGTTCAGTGTCTGTATGTAGCACCACGGTCCTGGAGAAACTCATTTCACTGTATACTGCACTGCTGTGTATGGTTGAAATGATGACTTGTCTTGAGTAGTTTCTCTTTGTGAAGTTTTCTTGACATACAGTAAGCTGGGTTTCCGTCACACTGATTTTACTGTTGGTTACTAGCTTACCAACATCATTAATGGAAATGCACCGTAATTCGCATTTGTTTGTTTTTGTTTTTTATGGTAATTTTGAAAAGATTTGATTCATGTTTGGAATGAATCCTCACTATTGTAAATGATAATGAATAGACAATAAATAATGAAGAAAGTTATATACATGGGAGTGATTGTTTGGTTGGGCACAGATCTCTCCCAATCCATTGGTTTAGTTTCATTACTGCCCTCCGTGCTGGTGTTGCTCTCCTCATTACACAGTTGGCAATATCAGTAAAACGCATCAAATGCTCAATAAACTGGGCGTGATTCTGTGCAACCCAAGTGTTGAGGCTGAAATGCCGAAGTAACAAAACAATAATTGATTTTGCCTGGAAAGTAAAGTCTTGAAGTTACTCCCACAATGTTAACTGAATATTAACCCCATAAAACTGAAAAAAACACTACTTACAGTAGTTTTTGTTGTTTAGTATAAAATATTTAAAGAAGAAGTATCATGACAGTCAGACTTTTTCCATGTTAAAGTGCTATAATTGGGTCCCCATTGCTTCTATCAACCTAGAAAATGGGAAAAAGAACAACCGAGTAACTTATGGCGCTTTTCCATTGCATAGTACCGCACGGGTTGGGTTGGTCAGCTTACTTTGGGGGGGTTTCCACTGCGTACAGTACGTAGTACCCAATATTTTTAGGACCACCTTGGTTGGGGTTCCAAGCGAGCTGAGCTGATACTAAATGTGCAAACATCTATATTTGTGGTGGTCAATTTTGATTTTGTGATGGACTGACAAATAAATGAATGTATGCGAAACACTGCATTCCAACGAAACTCGCTTCCACTTTTTGCCTAGCAGTAGGCAGGTCAAAAATAAACACACTCCTATTCATGAATATCAGTCATGTGACCTTTTACATCATCTGCTTTTTTGCCGCCATGTTGAGTAACTACCAAATACCAGTAGGCTACTGACAAGCATTAGCTAGCTTGCTACGATTTACGGATTTATTTTCTTTACTGTCTATGATTCGTACGGATACAGTAAATGGCTACGAAAGACAACATTTCGCACCTTGACTGTCAAAAAATATTATCTTCAGGGTGTGATCCCTACTCGGTCCCTGATGCGTTCTTCCAGTTGCTATCCGCTGCTACCGAACTACCACTATTTTTACAATAATAAGAAGGCACGACACAACATGAAACTTTGTTCAAAGTATCACCTAGATCTCTACACATGAACTCGAGCATTAAAAACATTGTTTGTGTACACAGAGTTTACTAAAAAGAAAGGTTTGGAACAACTGACTTTGGTTGTTTCGGCGATTTTGATGCTCACAACATATTGACGGCATAGCTTCTAGTTCTTTTGCGACCACTTCAGGTACTCAAAATGGTGGAAGACAAGTTTGAGATGTGAGTAACGTCAGCTAGTATTTATGAATAGTCCCTCCCACTCTGAAGTGCTACTAAAATCAATGGAAAAGCTAACCATGCCAAAGTAAGGTGAGCTGACACGACATGACCTGTGGGGTACTACTATGCAATGGAAAACGCCATTAGTTTTGATAAACTATTCTCTGCAAGTTTGTGAAAAATAGGTCATTGAAATTTGGCTCCCCTGGTGATGTCAGATGGGGATAATGCCCCAATTAATCTGCACTATCCAACCATGGCACTGTCATTTAGTGCAGAGATCAGCTCATTTGCATTAAAAAGGACACTCCCAAAAATGGCAGATTTTTGCTCACACCTACAAAGTGGCAATTTTAACATGTTATATTAAATTATCTATGCAGTATTTTAAAGTCGCAATGAAATTGAAATGAAAAACTGTATATATATTTTTTAATATTGTGGTATTATTAACAAATGACTTATCTGTGAGCTTCATTATTTTTTAAAAATTTGTGTGTGCTCATAATCTTTAATCAAAAATGCAAATCTCCTCCCCTCCTCAAAACGATCTCTCTTCACTTCCGGTCATAAGTATGGCAGGTGGGCGGGGTCCAGGAAAAGATCGCAGCGATTAGCAATTAGCAACACGACCCAACTTCAAACGATCCAATCAGATCTCGATGGACAAATTCAAATCCAGACCTGCCTTATTTCATCTCAAAAGCTGTTTCATTCGGATATACGTCACCACGGGGAAAATAAGGCAATCCCTACTTCCGTTTCATGGCGACTTTAAGCTAGACTTTCACATACGTACTCTGGGGACACCAAAGATTTATTTGACATCTTAAAAAAGTCTTTGTTTCTTTTAAAGGTTCAGTGATACAAAAGTAATGATTTTTGTACTAAAACTATGTTCATTTTAAAAGTTTGCAGAGTAAGTCCATGTTCCTCTTTCTTTCCCAGCAACTGAAACAGAACGCTCTGCATCTGACGTCACACGCCACTCACCATGTGAATCACTGTTGCCTGCTTGAGGAAAAGAATAGACCTCTTAAACAAGAGCTAGCCACTCTCAGACAGCAGAAACAGCATCAGAGATCCCTGGTAAGTTGCTATGTTTCTCTATCTGTTGCTGGCAAAATTTACACTTGTAGCATCCTCACCCAGGTAGGAACCTGCATGAATGCAGCAACAGCTCTGGAACTATCCACAGCTCTATGTGATAAAATGGACAGGAAGTCCCTAAAGTGTCTGCTACAGTATGTCCCACTTGGTAATATGTATTGCTGGGGCTGTTGCCCTGACAACCAGCCCAGTGGTGAGGGAGGACAGGTTAGTAATGGAAAACCGACAGACCATAATAATGGCTTGTGTAACAACAGATATGTACACTAGATGTCGCCTTGGCTACGGCAGTTCATTGGACCGAATGCGTCAAATAGAGCTGCCATCTTGAAACAGGGGAGCCCCGCATTAGCATCATTGTAGGCAATGGTGTAACGGAAATAAAATCACCATAAAATGCGATTTTCTTGGTTTTCTTTTGGTTCGTTTCAACAGTCAGACATGTATTTAGCATTGAGTCCAGAAAAAAAATTAAAGATTTGATATTATGAAAATCTACTTTTCTAACTATAATGCATAGTGCTAGTAGGCCTAACATCAATACGCAGCACAAAAGTCCAGCATCGTCCATGAATTCAAAGTACAGGTGGAGATAGCAGCTTTACCTAGCTACTTCCTATGACAAGATCCCTGTTCCAAGATGGCGGCGGTTTAAGACTAGTTGCGACAGATCAGCTTCTTTTCCTTAAATGTAGTGACATGCAGAAATTTTACTTGAAAGTTTGGCCGTCCCAGACATATTTTAGAATGGTACGGTAAACTGGTATACTTTTGTGGAGGTGTGTCTAAATATTTCTCAAATATAACACAATCTTAACTAAGATTGTCCCTCCCCATAACACTGCCCCAGCTAGAAATGACAAGAAACAAGTCATGTTTCACGGCTGTGAATTATTAAGGGTAACGCCGTTTGATTTACCTCATTTTAACTTCCTGTTTAATTCGAAAATACATATATGGGTGGTTTTTGGACAGGGCTTATCGTAGTCCCAGACTAAGATGCATGAATGCGCTGTTTTAATGCGCATAAGTAATGTTTTTGTAAAGGTATGTTTGTAAAATCTACTTAAATGTCCTAAAATAATTAAGGCCTAGTCCTGGATTAATCTAAACCCTGTCTTGGAAACTGTTTCCTGTTTTACTGTTTACTGCTGTTCCTTTAATTTTAAACAGCACTAGAGCTTTACTTCTTGTGTATTAACACAAAGCCGCGCTCTGACTGCGACAACTCCACAGTAGGTAAATCGTACCATCAATTATTCACTTCAAAAGTTATATTATTAATAGGCAGGGGAGACTACGTACATAATTCTGCGTGTAAGGGCACGCTCTTAATATTGCACACATAGAAATACAATAGGTTTGTGTGTTGCTTTGAGTATTTATTTAAATATTGTGGTAGTAAGCATTAAAATGATTCACACTTGCGAGATCCTCAAGGAGAGTGTGCCAAAAGCTGGCTTTCGCCCATGGTTTCTAAATGATCACACATCTGCATGCATTTATAAGCTTAAGTTATGAGCCATCAGAGACAAATATGGTGTGACAGTCTTTGCAGCATGAGTCCTATGGCTGGTTGCCAGGCGACAGTCTATGACGGACAGCACGGAGAGTGAACCTGTGGTGAGAGATGACCTTCTCGTCTATAGAGAAAGTATCTCACGCCCAATGCTGCTTAGAAACCACCCACCTGATCTCTGGCCACACTCTTAAAAGTAAAGGTGCTTCATGATGCCCTAGATGGATTTACGGTTCCATAAAGAACCTTTAATATTCAAACAACCTTTCTGTTTCAAAAAATAAGGATCTTTTGATTATACGTATGAAGGAAATGATTCTTTTAAGGTTTCTTTTTCCTTTGAGCATGGCATTATTTTAAGAGTACATGCCATCCTGTAGAGTAAGCAAGACTGTGGAAAAGCATTACTGTGAATGAATTGTTTTTATGATACAAAAAAGTCATGAGGAAAATAACAAAAGCATATAATTAATTAGTCCGGTGAGAGACACATCTACTTTATTAGCTAAGCCAAAGTATATTTCATCTGAGAGTTTACATGAATGAATGGAGTACAGAAGGTCTAACTGTATGGATGTTGTTGGTGAAGAGAATGGGAGGTTTATATCAGAAGAGTTAGATCCTGGCTTGGGTTGCCATGTTTCCTAATAGAATTAAACCGAGACAGTGATCTTTTAGCCGGGCCATGCTGCTGCTTAACTGTATTTTCCTCTCCATTGCATCGATCTCTAAAGTCATTTAAAGCAGCCGACGAGCTCCATTCTAGATTTCTGTCTCAGAAGAGCGGGAAACATAAGGTCCGGCTGATGCTTGTTATTATGCAGTGCTAGATTGGTATGGAGTTGTTGTTATTGTTTTTTTAAATCTGGGGGATAATCAAAAAGCTGTATTTGAACTCTGGGAACAGTCGATTGTACCATAAAGCGAGACACCTGAATGATGTTTGGTTACTTACTTTGGTGATGTTTGAGTTAACTTGATGTAGTGACTCTACTGTTGTTTATATAATTGTGTAGCATTTACATGAACAGGTACTGTAGGAGCTTAATCTATTACTTTAAGCTACTGGGTTATTCAATCCTGAAATAATTAGGGTGACGAGCACTCTTGCGTTGATGGTACATTGTTTACCTCTCATGAAAAATGAGAAGTCCATTCTTCTGTTGCGTCATCATACGTTATTTAATTGCTCCACATAACACCCACACATATAATATCCAATGTAGTACTAAATATAATTATACAACAGTTCTTTCTGGTTCTCGAATTTGATTGGCTAAGAGGCATGCAATATTGTACTGATAACATAACAGTAACCGCTTCACCGTTTGTATCATTCCGCCACCTACTGCTCATTTTAGTATTAGTGAGTGGGGCTTCTTTAAACGTGCGTAAATCATTCGCTCATCTCTGACTGGAAAAGCTCCACGGACATATGGACACACACAGACGCGCTGTTTTTAAACACTCTCCGCGTCTCTCAAAAAGTTCCCTAGCTCGTGAATCAGTCTGTGAATCCCAATCAAAAGTGATTATTAGAAGATTGAAGATCAGCGCTCTTGGATGTAAACTTAATGATGTCACATCGTGTGGATATCTAACATACACTTGGAATAAAGCTATGAAAACTATAATTTTCTCTGAAGCGATCTCTCTCCTTCCATTAATAGTACGCGAAACCACCGTGGAACTGCGGGTAAGTCCAGTAAGCGAGTGCTCGTACCGCAAGATTAAATAGAAAACAGTATATAAATATAGTTTTATTAACTTTTACCTCGCGCCAAAACAATAACAACAGAAAAGACACTAAATATGAATAAGAAAACAAGTAATAGATTAATGACACCAAATACTGCTGGTTTGATCTTGTTTTTGACCATCAAACACAGATAGGCCTACATCAGAGCTCTCAAATGTTGACATTTGAAATCACCTAAACAAACATGACCCAACCACTGATCTATATAATTGACTGGATTGCGCATGACGTCACACTTGTGAAGCCACCGCGCCGCCATGTTGGTATACCCAAACGTTCTATTAAATCAATCGACATTATCAGATTTTAATGATAAAACATCACTCTACTCATCTTCGTTTTTATATGTGAAGTTACCCTGTACATTATTACAACGCAAACGTCCAAAGCATGTAAATAGTTGTTTACTGAAAGTTGTACATTTTGCGTTTTAATCAGTTATTATACATTCATCTTTATTACAGTATCAGATCAGCAGACAGACCGCAGCATATTTAGTATTAATGACAATAAACGTGCTCATTCTGAAATCTATATAAATAATCATGCTTTGTACCGTATGTACATGCAATAATTTGCTAGTTTTAAATTATGTTATCTAAACTTACAAGTTACCTAAACTTATTTAGAGAAATAACGCTGACCGTCACAGTGTAGCTGAATGTCAAAAAAAACTTTATTTATACCCGTGTCATTAACAAATGCAACAGACACACTCACCTTAACGGTTTTTTATAAATCCATTATCCTGCCCGATTAAAACATAAACATTGCAAATAACACCAGAATTAACAAATAATTAACGTACACAAATCCTAAAAATTAACCTTGTGTAACTGATACGCTGTAAAGGGGGTACATTTTGATCATGATTTTGAATGGAAGTCAATGACGCTCTCTGCCGGTTGGGTATACCAAGATGGCGGCTCGAACTCTGCGCTGGCTTCACCTCTCGCAGTTACGTCAAGCGTTCTATGCGCAATCCAGTCATTTATATAGATCAGTGGACCCAACCCAATTGAATCTGGACCTTCATTTGATAGACCCGCCCCACATATACGCAACCCAGGCAACAATGTTGGTTAGTAGACACGCCCCTTACTGCTCATTGGCTAGAAGTGTGTTTTGTTAGTCGGCCTGACTCCCTTTTCAAAGTGTTTTACAAAAATCAGGCACCCCCCTTTAATAGCAAGTGCAAAAAAGGCCAGGACGTTTAAGTGTTGTGCATTGTGAAATGCTGCCCTTCAAAAACTATTTTGGAGATGCATTTGTACTTTTCACAAATAATTATAAATGAGGTTAATATGCACATTTTAAGTAACAACATGTTGTGTGTAGTTTTAATAATTCATTCATCACACTACAGAGCTATTAATGTGCAAAAAGTGTCTTTGTATTGACATACTTTGTTACCTTTCTACTAAAATAAGCCTTCGCAATATACTATTGCTCTTCCTTGTAGGAACAATTTACAGAGAAGATAAAAGTAAATATAAATAGTAACTCGTTCTTTCATATGTTTTACTCTCCGGAGAGTGTCTCCCACACCATTCACCTTTCATGAAACCTCCTTTCTTTTTCAAACACAGCATTTATTTTAAAACGTATTCTTTTTAAATTTTAAAACCAGCAATATATGCTTTATAATAATAAATACTTACAAATAATCAGGAGACACTTTAACATTGATGCTTTAATGTGTTTTCAAATACAAATTGTAAATTTGTGTTCTTACGGTACCCATATAGGCAATTACCTATCCAAAACTGATTAATCCTTATAAAGATCAGATGTAAAGGTTTAGAAAAGAGTGAATGACACATCCTCTAAAGTGATTTAAAAAGCAATTCGCTGCTGTGCGCTAATCACAACTAACTGGTTTTAGCCAGTGGCAACTTGGTTTCCAAAAAAACCACAGTCTAAATTCAAAATATTGTAGACGTTTTTTCCCTGCCTCCCTGTCGGGTTGCCAGACACTTATAGGAGTGCAACTGACGATGGAAAGCATAAGTTTATTTGCTCATTTTTACAGTAGCATTGTTTTTTGTTGTCAGCAAATTACAAACATACTCGTGTGGATTTTCATAACTCAATCTGCGGCTTATTTCAGAGGTTTCGTTCACCGGATGTGCCATTTATGGGACATTGCGGTCTCATTAAGCAACTGGCAACCCAGCTGTCGAAATACACTATTGGGTAAATGGGCAGTGGGCAGGATCACACAGACCAAAACAAAAACAGACAAGGCACTTTTCTCCTACAAATGCAATAAGGACAATCATAAAAAATTACAATGTCCACACCTTTTCAATATTATTTTTAATTGTCTCCTTCAGTAAATCCTGACAGTAGTTTTTTAAGATGGTTTGCTAAATCTGGTCCACAATGTTTTAAATTGAAATTGGTGTTTTACGTCTTCAGCAGCGTGCTTCTCCTCTGTTTCTGGTATTCATTAATGGATGTGCATTTCCTTTAACTGTAAATCTATACAGAGAGATATTGCATGCACCTATTACATGGAATTCCAGAATTTTATCCGATCTTTGAAAGCTTTGTGGTATGATGCTTCATATCCATTACGCTTACAGATCTGTGTGGTATGTAAACTTTACTCTTAAAGTGGCAGAATACGCCACATCCGGCATCATTGTATAGCTAGTTGTGTCTGCAAGCAAGATGTATCAAGCAGACTGCAGGGTTTTCGGGAACAAGTGGGACTACTTTCTCCCATAAGCATTACTGATTACTGCAGACAGCTGTGAAAAAGAGGTTGTTACCTCTGCAGCGTCTGTACATGTATCTTGTGTTGTACAGTATCGGTGTGTTTGTGTGTTAGTGCAGTCATTCTGTACCGTGGGTACTTGCATTATATGAGGCACAGTCACAATATTGATTGCAATTAGCATAAAAGTTAATAAATTGCAATTATAGCAATATACTGTATAATAATATTATGAATAATATTCTTTGTACCGTGCATAATATCAGTATAATGAAACACATTTCCAGCCTCAGTCATTAATGGGTACTTGAATCCCACTGATTTGTGGAGTACATACAAACACAAAAAATGTATTAAACATACTGTTATTGTAATCCAATTAAGATCTTTTCCAATTAGTCTGTGCATGCTTCACATCTGCAAGAAGGTAGCAAATGGGCGTGGTCTATGCTTAGGAGCAAGCCTATCTCCATCAATGCTCCTCTCTCAGTCTCATCCACCCGCACTCCTCAGCATCAGTCACCAGGGAGGGGATGGAGGGTCGGTCGTAGCGTATGGTGGGGGAGCTCTGTGCCGTGGCTTCTGCAGAATGCAGCAGGCCCTGTAAAGAGAGAGAGAGAGAAAGGATGGAGAGAGAGCTAATGTTACTGCCATCAGACATTTGCACACTTAGAGGAAACAATACAGCCAAGAAAGAAATAAGGCAGAGAAAATCATATTTTCTTAGCAGGTTAAAAGCCTTTGGAACTAGGAAGCGAGACAGTAAATATTTCCTCCTCCTCATTTTTCCTGTCTGCTTTATTACTCTGTTTTTCCACTTTCCTTTCTTTGCCGGTAGCTTGGCTATGGGGATTCCGAAGTGTGTTTCTGCATGAGGAGCTGTGCAGCATAGTAAAATCCTTTTCTCTTCATCTTCTGCCTCTTTCCCTCCCTGTACATGATTATAGCTGGGAATCAGCATAGTTCATGTGTTTTCATGCTTTTAGAAGCAGGGACTAAAGATGGTGCCTTTGCAGGAATTACAAGTTTTTCTTATTCACAAGTTTCGACAGAAGCATGGTATTGAAATGTGGATTAGCTTTCTGAAATTTAGTTTAGGATTTTTGAAACAACAAAACAAATTTGTTGCATTGACCACATTTATATAACATTATTACACTGCTCGTTGTAATGCTTGATTCTGATTGCAACATTTGCAGGTTTGTTATTCCCAGATAACAACTGCTCAAAACTAATAACACACAGTAACCCGGATGCTGCAAATCATTTTATCAGGTACAGTTTAATGTTACACTTAAATTAAATGTCTTTTAATAATATATAGGCAATTAGATTTACAAATGATTAAACCAAATCGAGTAGAATAGACATTAGACACAAATAGACATTTTAACATCTTGGGCCCTATTTTAACGATCTGAAACGCAAGTGCGAAGCACAAAGCGCAAGTGAGTTTGTGGGCGGATCTTGGGCGCTGTTGCTATTTTCCCGGCGGGAGAAATAACTCTTGCGCGTGAGAGGAAATAGCCACAATTGTCTCATCAGCTGGCATCCCCATCGTTGCGCCAAGCGCTACAATGATGTCAGGAGACGGGGAAATCCCAAGCTTGCCAGCATAAATCAGGCACGCCGTGTAATGCGAGGTGGATCTGCCTCTACACATGACCTGACGCCAGCAGAGGACATTGATGCGTCCACCCTCACCGCTGAAAGGGTTTGGGGGCTTTGAAATCGGACCCAAGAAACGCAAGCAAGGTCCAACCCCAAAGTACACTTACAAATCAAGTTCATATACATTAAGGTTTCTTATGAAAACATTTTAATTATTATTTACATAAAATAAACGTAATACAGCCACACAACAAACAAAAATATTTTAATCGTTATTTGCATGATAATTTTTTAACGCAGCCACACAAAAAATGAAAACTATCACCACAATGCTCACCACTATGATTTCCCTTATCTCATTTGTTAATATTTTTAAGTGTAACAATTTATGATTTGCAAAAATAACTGTTGCATCTGTCTAGATTAGATAAGCAAAGTGTATGCGCGTTGTGCACGCTATACATTATGGTCAATCATGCGCCCTTAAAATAGTATAATGAACAAGTCGCAAAGCGCCACTGACTTTAGACTAGTTTTTTTGGTCAGTGGCGCAATTGTTTTTTGAAACTGCAAAATAGCATCAGGGATGGTTTGCGCCGGAACACGCCTCCTTTTTTGCGCTGAACCGCTCAGGGAGCGCAAGTTTATTCCCTAGTTTGCCGACGTGCATCTGTGGATGGAAAAACCCGGTGCAAAATACGAATGATACATGCGTCACTGACAAAGTCAATTGCGCTGGGTGCAAGATAGGGCCCCTTGTCTTATCTTAAAACCAAAAGTAAACGGGTTTTCCTGGCAGAAGGTCTGCATTTGTTAAAAATTAGCAAATCAAATATTTCAAATCAATATTTAAAGAGCACCTATTCACGTTTTAAAATTTCCTTTGGTGTGTACGTGTGTATTAGTACATGTTAACGATATTCTAAAGGTACAAACCCCAAAGTAAACGATGATGTCTCCAATGTAAATCTCTTTTCTTGGACTACAACAAACACCTGGATTGTAGGCAGCAATTTACTTCCTGGAATTGTTGACGTAGACAAGACCGACTTTAACATAATTCCTCCCGCTTACACTGTCGGTGCTTATTTCTGTGATAACAACCAACCTATACAATATCCCTTACTTAACAACATTAATACAAAATGCTGAAATTTATTTTACGTTTTCATTTCAACTTTTAAATTCATCATGTTAATAATATATTTACGTACTGTAAAACAAAAACCCTAAGATCACATCTAATAAAACATTAAAAAACGACACCTGTCTGAACAACCACAATTGTTAGTACACATATCTAGATATATAATCATTTACTTTATGCATATAGCAAATTTCTTACTATTACATCACTAATAACTTTACTGTAATTAAATGTATAGCGGAAGATTTCTCACAATTTTTTTTTAAAGAACCGCACATGGGCAACACTGTACCTCCTCCCGAGAGGAAACCCTTCTTCTTTCTTCAGAGGGCTTTCTCTTTTTGTCATACAATTTGTAAAAAACACTTTTTCTCTTGCGATTTTTGAAAAGAATACGGTGAGAACGCGAGCTTCAATGAATGGCTGAAACTGTAGCCCACCACACATATAAACCTGAAAGTGAGCATACTCAGAAAGTGAACCTAGGGACAAGCACGTACGACAGCCTTACGTAAACATATCATCAGAATGATTGACAACTGGAATGACCAACAGTCTTGATAATCCACCCGGAAAAAGAAAATCTCCCGCTATACCTTTAACTCACAAAGTATTGTTAATAAAATGTGTTCTCTAAAATGTGATCTAAGGGTTTTTGTTTTACAGTTTGTCCCATGTCAGACTTTTTACCTGGGAATCACAGACTGCATCCAGTACCCTCACTGCATCTCTCCAGATGTCATGGTTACATCAGACCCCTCCCAAACCCCACTGTGCCTAAATAACACTTGTCATTAAATAGTTATTGACTTATTTGAAAATATCTTACGCTCATGTTCTCCTTTTGGTCCTCTTACATACTTGCCTTAATCTACTCAGTCATGTGAACGAATACATCATTTCCTATTTTCAAGATGAGAATATGTCAATCAACACACATATTATGCAGACATAAGCACATTGTGCGGGCAGCTGTCTCAATGAATTGCTTCATCAGTTGCTCACAGTACTGTTATTAAAGCAGATATTATTGCATAGTTTAAGCAAAGCCCGTATTCTTCTTTCTAAATGCACAACCTTAGTATTGCGTTGTATATTCCCTTTGGAAATGTAACTCCAGGAATGTTAATGTGAAGTCCACTCTCTTTGTCTTAATTAAGAGGCTTTTTGCTTGAGGACATTTGTGAGAGGTTATCATGCAAACGAGAGCCCTCTACTTCACTCGAATACATTAAGCTAATGTACATTCAAAGTCAGTCAGGATGTTCTCTGTGCCGAACCGAGCCTTGAGCTGGAGCCAGCATCATCTCACCGTTTCTTTTTTAGGACGGTGAGGAAACGGGTTTAAATGATGGTGCTCTAATACCAGCTATCAAGCCATCCTGAGCAGCTTTGAAATCCGTGATGCAGTCGAAGTGATTCTCTACGCCTTCGCTCTGGTGGAGAACATGCACAGTTATACACCTCATAGAAAATGAGAAATTATATGAGCAAATAAGATTTTAACATTTACATCAGTGATGCTTTCTGATGTATATCTTGCTGTAATAATGCCAGGGCGTGGCTTTGCGGTTGCCAAGGTGTTTTAAGTGGTTGCTAGGGTGCTTTGCATTATTGATCGGTGGTTGCTTACTGGCTCAAGACACCAGCGTCACCTCTTGGAGTCAGTAATTGTGCCCAGTGTCAAGTTTCTCCTTTAGTGTAAGTCGCCTTCCCTTGCCAGTTTGATCACCCACCAGGTTTGACTACGTTTTGCCATCCATTTGAGGTCTCCTTCATGCATGTAGTAGCATAAACATTGCAGTCTAAGTTATGCCACAAAGTTTAACAGTTTTGTCTGGGCTGACTGTAGATATTTTTTAAGTAAATACAGTAGCGCAAGCAACAGAAGATATTCATCCACCAAGCCAACTCAGAGGCTTCTAGGCACCAATGAAGTCAGGCTTCAGAGCCAAGAATAAATCAATCAATGTGTTGACATCCTGAGCACTGCAGCATCACATTCCTCACAGGAGGAATCCTCACCAGCACATATGTGTGTGTCGTGAAAAAGACTCAGAGATTAGAATACAACAAGGAGGGATGGGCAAGAGAGAGAGAGAGAGAGAGAGAGAGAGAGAGAGAGAGAGACTCTCTGCAGTGTTTTGACAGTAAGCTTTCTTTCCCTATCAGCGTCCCAGTGGGTGTGTGAGATTTCAGGAAGTAAATGAGACAGTTGCAACAGTGGCTATAATGTTTTTTTACCTCATATTTTACCCAGTGAAAAATGTTGTTGAGCGATTTGAGTGTTGAGTGCTCACAGGAACATTCAGCATTCTGGAAATGTGCCTATACCCATTCTCCCATTCAACGATAAGATTATGAAGATCTTGAGAAAGTTCTTTGCTTTTACCGCCAATTAGTACTGATGGGGCAGGATTTTTCTCTCAATACTGACAGATTTAAGGTGATCTCCTGGCTTTCTATGCCATTTTGCACCTTGCTCTATTCATGTGTTCAATACTTATTCCCTGTGTCATTTCACTTTATTTATCATGACTCAACTTGTATACTTAAATGTTCTGATTTCTTTGTATGACTTCAATATATGGCTTGATGGCTAAATCTGGTGGAATTTTTTTGTCATTAGCCCACTTAGAAATCCCCTTACTGATAAAAATGTTGATGTGTCAAATACTTATTTTCCTTGCTGTATGTTACTTTTAGGTTTTAAATGAGCGTCTGATACTTCTGTGAGAGAAATAAAGATAGATACAGTAATTGAGGCAAATACACACTAGCCTGGTTTCCATCACAGATTTGCACAAAACATATTAAATATATTCTTAATGTTGATAAAAACTATTCCAAAATGATGGTGTGTCCCTTAACTAATGTTATGCAAATTAAACATGATTTTTCCTTGTCCTCCCATGACAAGTCATTTCAAAAGTCATGCCAACGGATGTTGATAGGTTTATGTATATCCCAGCCACCACACTATAGCCATTATTTTAATCCTAGGAGACGCAGTTGTGATATCCAAGCATTAATGACAAGGAAAGCCTTTTATACTTGGGAGAGACCATGTATGGCATGCAAAAGAGTGCCACAGGGATGACGTATTTTTGTAGGCATAACCCAGAGGCAATTAGCATTTTAGCACTTCTGGTTCCGTCATCCCAATGTCAATTGATTTTTGGATGGGATTTTGGTTAAACTCCATAAATACGATTTTTGGGAAAATAAGCCCAAGATATTTTCAAGTTTTATTCTACAACATATTACACATATTAATCCCCAATTATGTTTTTTACAGTGTCTTTAAAAGGGCAGTTGCTAACAAGTTGCTATAGCACTACAGACTTTTTCGGGAACTTTAATTATGGATGATCATGCATGAAGGTCCTAAAAACAATGGGCACAATTCCCAACAAACATCTACCCTTATCAGGGTATTTCCTTATCAGGGAACATGTTTTTAAATGTTGAAATATTGTTTAATAAAGTTTGAAAGAGCTGTCGGAAGCTTGGTGGTGATGACGTTGATGTCGAAAGCATGCGGTATAGTTTGCTTTTTATTTCTGTTAAACACATTTAGATTTCAAAATGAATAAAAGCTGTGTTCGTCTTTAAAGATTATCTATATGGACAAAACGTTCAAGTGTCATAAAATGTTGTAGAACACAGAGCTTATTTTTTGCGATAATCCAGTCTATGGGAAAAATGAATGGGCTTTTTGGCAGGGGAACCAGTGTCCTGCCAACGTCCAGGTTGGCATACAAAAATATGTAATCCCTGCGGCACTCTATTTTGCCTCTTTTAAAAATTGTCACCTGACTTATGTATAAAAATGTGAAGAAAAAAAAACTATTTCCATGGCAGTTTTGTGCTATATTGTTTTTTTTTTCAAATTGTCTAAAATAACACGTCATGAAATATATGGGAGTTTTTCCATTGGGCTTATTTTCAGTTAGTAATTTCAGTTTAAATGGGTAATCGAATCACAACTAATGTAGACCAATAGTATTGAGCTTGATTTATAGACTTTTCATTTCACACTATAGTAAATCTGAGCACAGTTTGAAACATTGCTAAAATCTTGCCCGAATTTCTAGAGGAGACACATTTCTGCAATCTTTTTGTCAGGAGATATATCTGACGAACAGCATGAGATCTATTTTTTCCTTAGTTATTCTGGTAATCTTATTGCTCTCAAAAAGAAACAATAGAGATATTAAAGAGATCTCAAATGTGATACATTTTGATACCTTTAACCTACATTTTCCTCCTTACTCCACCTGTGTTCAGAATACACTGTAAAAAATACTTTGCTGCCTTAAAAATTTTTGTTGAATCAACTCAGATTTACAAGTCATTTCAACTTACTATTATTTATCTTGACTAGAGATGAGTTGTTATAACTACAGGTGAGTTGTTATAACTAATAAATTTAAGTTGACTTTTCTCAACTATATTTTATAAATTGTGACAACTAATTTCGGTTGACATGACTCGTAAATCTGAGTTGATTTAACAAAAAATTTTAAGGCAGCAACGTTTTTTTTTTACAGTGTAGCAACCTTTAAATATGTAGCGGCAGGCACACCATACATCTTTTTTTAAATCCCAAGCAGACTCCCTAAAGTCCTCTACTCCAGAGATTACTCCGAAATGTCTTAAACGTGTAGGGAAGCACACTGAATAATCCTCCACTTCCAGCGTGCATTAACTTGAATGATTTCACAAACACAGACCCTTTCAGAGGCTCCTTTGCCTCCATTTCAAATAAGACTGAGAGATGTGTTTAAATTGATAAAGCCATTAAAATAGCATCCAGTAGATGTTTAATGATAGCCCAATGGACAGGTGCTTGCTATTGAAACCTGACACTACCCATCTATAGATATGTCATGTTTCATGAAGAATATATACACAAGAATTCAATATAAAATTTTAAGATATTTTCAATCTCGTAGCATTTTTGATAAACAGGGAATTGCTAAATCCTGGGTTTTGTTAAAACAATAAATTGTGGATGGGTGCCACATAGGTCGCTCATTCTCACGCTTAACATTCTACCTGGATGAGTAGGTTTCTATAGCAACTCCAGATCCCCTCCTCCACTCTAAAACAAATGCAGTACCGCTTTGACTTACCAGAGGTGATGATCATCATTTTGCCAGTCAACCTCAAGCCAGCACGCAGCTGACTCATCATTATAGATTTATCATACAAAGAGTTAAGATCTTAAACCAATAAACTCTCTTTCATCTCATCATCTTCATCAATCTTTAATGGGAGCTAGAGTCTTATTATACAGAGGTTTGATTTGGTGAAAATAACCTCTTTTTAGCAAAGCTCAGCTGTGTAACATGTTGACACAGATTAAATGGTTGTTACTTCCACACCACTAGGTTTGAACTTCCAGCTGTTCCTTCTCTACTGCTGTCTCAAGAGACCTAATGCTACACATCATTGGGAAACGAGCACACGCGCACACACTAACCTTTCATTCTGTCACACCAATATACATTCTTCATGCTAAATGCCTATCTGACACTGCCCTTTATGTAATGTTGCACTAACTGTATTGGGATTGGGTTAATAAGCTGCCAATCATTTTCTGTAGATTTGATGTATTTGTTATATAAGAGCAGCTTCTGTTGAACATTCAGAGCCTGTAAGAAAAATGTGTATTGTCTGCACATCCTTACTTTCAAATGAATGAAAATAAGATTGTATGGCATAGAGCAGTATGTTCAATGGGTGTGTAACCTAAAGTTAAAGGAACACTGTAGTTACATCATCTTCAAAGACAGACGGAAAATTAAAAGTTGCGATTTTCTTGGCAGATGTGGCTAGGAACTATACTCTCATTCCCGCATAATAATCAAGGACTTTGCTGCCGTACAGAACCATGGTTGCAGCAGGCGCAGTGATATTACGCAGTGCCCGAAAATAGTCCCCATGTTAACTTTGAATATGGGGATTATTTTCAGGCACTGCTTAATATCATTGCGCCTGCTGCAGCCGTTGTACGGCAGTAAAGTCCTTGATTATTTCGCTGGAATGAGAGTGTAGTTCCTAGCCATATCGGCTTAGAAAATCGCAACTTTTAATTTTCCCTCGCCCTAAGTACACAACGTAACTACAGAAGAGTCAAGGTTTAAATAGGAAAATATAAAAACTCTTTGGTTATTTTTTAGTGCGATGCTAATGGTCTAATCAGATTCAATGGATTGTGCTAAGTAAGGGATAATGTAGAGGCAGCCGGTAGTTATTGGGAAATAAGCCCCGACAGTGTGATCAGGACCCGACGCGAAGCGGAGGGTCTTGTATCACACTGAAGGGGCTTATTTCCCAATAACTACCGGCTGCCTCTACATTATCCCGCTTATTACACGGCTACTTGCCACATAAGAAAAAAAACTGGACATGAATATGAATTTGAAACATTTTATTGGCATATTTGTTTTAAATTAACATTTTTATCCTTCCGCGAAACTTTGCACAGATGCATAAAATGATCGTAATACCAGATCCTCTGCTTCATACTTGTCTCCATTTTTTCTCTTTTAGCCAGTCTTTGAGAAGTTTTAATGCCCATTCTGTATTTTTTTGTGTGTTGGCTTCGTAGCTGTCATGCTCTATTTTGTCAAGTTCAGTCTCAGTAAGCTGTCTGTGTCTTGTTGTGGTTGTCGAGTGTTTGTCACAAGATGGCGCCAAACAGACAGTAATCTTTATTGATCTTTATTGGCGCGGAACGATTTTACTTGTGCAAGTAGTCCGGCTATGCGTTATTATTTTGGAGCGGTTATTATTCGAAAAGAACGAACCTGCAAATGTCTCAACTGACCAATCAGAATAAAGCATTCCAGAGAGCCGTGTAATAAGCTTTGCTAAAAGTGGTAGCGCCAGACCCAGAGATCAGCTAAATGGATTCCAAAACTGTAAAATCAAATGTTTAACTCTAGGGGAGCTGGAAAATGAGAATAATTAAAAAAAAAAGTGAAGTGTCCCTTTAAAGTCTCATATTAATGCACAAAACTAGATATGTTGTGTGGTCGTTCTGTAGTTTTTTTAATTGTTACAGATGTTATAATCTGTCAGAAAAATATATGTGAAATCCTTGCAGTTACTGTAAATCAGTACACAGCTGCAATTTTTCTCTACTTTCCAACACTATTTCATGGCAATTTGTATGTATTTTATGAGGAGGGAATTTATATTAATTTGTACGACCACATTCGTACATTTTTGTGCAATTTGCCTTGACCCCTCTGACGTAAGTGTAAAAGTGAAAGTGACAAGCTTGTCAAGTATACAATGCATAATCGAAATGTGACCTCTGCATTTAACCCATCCCCATCGCACTGCAAGTCATGAACACACACACATACCTGGAGCAGGGGGCAGCTATCCCAGCGCCCGGGGAGCAATTACGGTAGGGTGCCTTGCTCAAGGGCACCACAGTCACAACCCGCAGGTCGTGAGACTGGAACCAACAACTCTTGGCTTGCAAGCCCGACTCTCTTACCACTAGGCTTATACTGCCCCCACGTAAAGCCAACTTGTAAAATATGTACCAATTCTCGTGAGATCATGCTCTTCATTCTTGTTGTTCTTTATTCTAACAGGAGTCAGAGGTGAACAAGCAAATCCTTGAGAGAGAAGTTAACAAGACGATAGCATGTAAGACTTTGGTAAGTACAAGCAAAACGTATCATATATCTCTTCCTTCTGCTTTTCTTGTTGGTAAATTTCATCAAGTTTCAGCAAACAACTAATAGAAAGGCTCAGCAAAAATGTTTCCCCATTATAGACAAAAAACAATGCAGGATTTCACAAACTAGGCAGAACTCAATATTGGACAAATGGATCCTGCTGCATAAGAATGCCGTTGTATTGTTTCAAAATGAAGTTTTTGTTTTGAATTGACTTGAATTGGTTTGTCTGCTTTTCACAAACTGTCTAATGGTTTTGGAGAACTTTGTGCCGTATTGGATGAAGCCACTGCACTATAGTACATAGGAAATGCATTTGTGTAACTTGTAGGTAACCCCATCTAAAGATTTCAACCACCTCCAACTTCAACTTAACTTCAACCTTATTAATTTATAAAGCCCATTTTCATGCAACTATGTTGCCCAAAGTGCTGTACACAATTAAAAATCATAAACACACTTTATATAGCACACACTAACTAAGAGACATAGAAACATTAGACCAATAACAAGTACAAGGAATAAAACATTTTAAACACATAATACATTTACAGACAACCCAATAAAAACCAGCAATCACTCCTCTTCAAAAGCCAAACTAAAAAGATACGTTTTTAGATGGGATTTAAAGATCACTAATGATGGCGCCTGACGGATGTACATTGGTAGACTATTCCACATTTTGGGGGCTATAACGGAAAATGCCCGATCCCCTTTTGCCTTCTTTTTGGATTTTGGAACAATCAACATCAACTGGTTTGCAGATCTGCAGACCTCCCTGCTAATCGTATAAATAAAGCCAACATGATCTCATGGAAATCCATGTTAAACTCACTGAAAATTTGATCACTTTATCCGTGTCTATGTCACGGTATTCTGCTTTTTTCCGTGACGGGAGCACGGATGTATTTTCCGTGTTACTCCCACGGATTTCTTGTGTCATTTAATGTATGTTTTCTCATTGTTTTTCCTATTTTCAAATCATTGTTGCTTTAATATCTATTAAAGTAACACCATTAACCCTCAAGTTGATTCGTATGTGACCCTGGACCACAAAACCAGTCATAAGTAGCATAGGTACATTTGTTGCAATAGCCATCAGTACATTGTATTGGTCAAAATTATAGATTTTTTAATGCCAAAAATCATTAGGATATTATGTAGAGATCATGTTCCATAAAGACATTTTATTAAAAAAAAACTAAATACACCAACGGAAAGCTTATTTATAATATTTGTATAAATCTCAATTTTAAAAAATTTACCCTTATGACTGGTTTTGTGGTCCAGGGTCACAAATCAATTTTATGACCTCAGTGACCATTACCAATCATGTTCCATGAGACTTCCTGGCTAGATATGACGAGGAGGTTACTCTAAATAAAATAAACCATCGTAGAAAGATCAGATCTGTCTAATGAAGATCAGTGAGAAAAACAGTCGGTTTATTGGTTCATATACATTAGCACAGTGACGGCATCCTGACAGGCTTTGGGAGGATGCTGTCTTCATTTTAACCTCTGTAGCTGTCATGGCAACCACCTGCTCTCAGCGGGAAAGCAGCTCTGAGCTTTCACAGCAGGATCAGAGGATCACAATTTGTTTGTTGCAGGTACAGACTGGAGGTGGTCTATACAGCATGTGGACTGTAGGCCAAGCCATACGAAAGCTTCACTTGAAGAGAAGATTGAATTAAATATGAATAATGACCTTAAATCCAATCTGGTTCCAACACAAAGCTATCATGTGTCTTCAGTATTAACTGTACAGAATAATTCTGGCAGAATAATCAAGGACTTTGCTGCCGTTACATGGCTGCAAGAGGTGCAATGATATTATGCAGTGCCCAAAAATAGTCCTCTGCTATTGAAAGTTATCAAGGGGACTACTTTCAGGTGCTGCGTGATATCATTGCGCCTGCTGCAACCATGGTACGACAGCAAAGTCCTTGATTATCACACCGGAATGAGAGTATAGTGCCTAGCCATATTTCTCCTAGAAAATCGCAACTTTTAATTTTCCGTCGGTCTTAGTACATGATGTAAGTCAAGTTTTAAATAGGAAAAATATAGAAACTCTTTTGTTATTTTTGAGCGTGATGCTAATGGTCTAATCTGATTCAATAGATTGTGCTAAGCTATGCTAAAAGTGGTACCGCCAGACACGGAGATCGGCTGAATGGATTCCAAAGCGGTAAAACTTAAATTTTTTAAGGCGGGGTACATGATTTTTGTAAAACACTTTGGAAAATGGAGTCGGCCGAGTACCAAAACACACTTGTAGCCAATCAGCAGTAAGGGGCGTGCCTACTGGGTTGCGTATGCATGGGGCGGGTCTATTAAAAGAAGGTCCAGATTCTACAGTATTATGGTAGGGGCGTGTTTGTTTAGGCGATTTTCAAATGTCAACATTGGCTTTCAGAGATCATGCACCCCGCCTTTAACTCTAGGGGAGCTGAAAAATGTACTTTTTTTTAGTTTTAAATAAAGTATAAACTGTTGAACACTATATAAAATTGAAATATCTATGTGAAGATTCTTAAAAAATATATAAATACATAAGAATGAATATACAACAAGATTTTCATTTTAGAGTAAAATACTACCTCTTCAAAATGTGTTTTATTTACATACAGTGATGTTCAAACTTTTTTAAATGGATCACTCTTAAAAATAAATGTGATTGAAACTTAAGGGTTCCATAGAAGAACCATTTTTGGTCTCACAAAGAAGGGGACATATCATTAAAATCTGACTTTTCCAGTGCTATCCCCAGTGCTTCTATCAACATAGAAAATGTGAAACAACCCAGTAACTTAGTTTTGGTAAACCATTCTCTGCAAGCATGTGAAAAAATAGGTAATTGAAATTTGTCTCCCCTTGTGATGTCAGAAGGGGATCTTATTATAATAATATCACCACTTAATGTGCACTATGCAACCACGGCACTGCTATTTAAAGGTGTAGCGGAGGATTTTCTCAAATTTTAGAAAAGATCCGCCTTCACCACTTTTTTAAAAAATGCAATTGTGCAACACTCCTGATTGACAACTATGAGACCAATAATCTTGATGAACCACCCGGCAAAATAAAATCCTCTGCAATACCTTTAATGCAGAGTTGCGGAGTTGCAGAAACCGAGGATAGCAAGAATATTACTTCATTGATAGGCGACAGTGATAATGGAAGAAACATTATTTAAAATCGGAATTTCTCTGGATTTACAAAACCATGGGATGTTTTTCCCTTACAAAACACCTTTTGTGCAACAAAAGCATAATGTAGATGTTTTAAGAAGTCATCTACAATGATGTGGATTGTACACCATACGCAAGCATGATGTTTCCTGTTTGGGAACATTGGACCTTTTGTTTTTGTCATGACTGCTTGAATGCATCTTAAATGTATTGATTCTCTCTCCTCTATTATGTGTCTGTGGTTGTATAACAACTCCCACACACTCCATATACATCTACAATGCTGCAGTGGTTAGCCATGTAAAGAGCCTTCACTCATGAGCAAAGCCTTTCTGAGCAGCTGCAGAACCAGGGGCCGAACTGAAGGGTGGAGATAGGGCAACCATGTCTGGTTAAATTAGTCCTTAGTTGTGGCAGACTTTCTCTCTCTCTCTGCTCAAGATTGTCTTCTTTCACTGCCTGACCCATTCATATGGAAATTTAAATTCCTAGATATGTAACATGCTCTCTGTTACAGTTAATAAATATTGACTGTCCAATCCTTGCCACATTACAGCTTTTAGTTGTCCATGGCTGTGCACATAAGAGAGCCAGCCCGTCAATCTCTTAAAGGTCCCTTGAGCAGAGGTTAAAAAATGTCCTTTTATTTGAGGTAATAGAACATGATGGCTAAAATGTTCCCCTATGTAAATGTGAGTATGTTGTTCACAGATGGCCGTCATATTTATAGGCTGTTTATAGAGCGTGGACTGCCCTTGTGTGGAGTGACACAACGGTAGATGGACAGGGTTTATGACAAGAAAGTTCAAGAGCATACCTGCCACCTGATACGCTGTGACATGCGAGTCAGAAGAGGAGGGGATGCTTAGTCAGAGACCTGCGCAGAGTACAGCCAGGTTGTGACACTTAGATTTGACAGAGATCGGCAGCTTTGTTTCTAGAGTATTAATCTTATTCTAAATGTCTTTGCATATTAAATAGATGCTAAAGTATATATTTTCCTATATGAGCCAAGTCCAGAATCTCCTCTACTCTTTATTTTGGCAGAATAATGATCTTCAGGATGCTTTGCTGGAGAGAGAACCGCTCAGTCATGAGATGCTCGGTCACATCTTGAAGGCCTCACAATACTAGAAGGTAAGAGATGATCATCATCACACGCCAGCTGAGCTCATCAGATCAATGGCTGCTCAATACACAGCTCTTCAGCGAACATGTGCCTAAGGGGCTGTTTTCTGCATCTCATCCATGGTATTGATTTAATCCCGTCCCTGTTGGGTCAATATATCCACCTTGTTTGTTTTAAACAAATTCGGTTAGGTATAGCTAAATGGACTTTATTATCCTCCATGTACAGTAGTCTCAGCCTTCGATGCACAACCCATAGTCCGATCTATGACCATCTGATGCAACTTGCACACAAATCTGAAAACCAGCTGTAAAGTTCTCAAAACACTCAAATAAAACTCAATTTTTAAGAAACTATGACAGAAAATGAACACATACTAGATTATTAATGAATAAAAGTTTTATCAACAGGCTGGTTATCCTCCAGACAGTGACGGACCATGTCTTTCTCTCATTTCGGCCATGTGGCGCGTGCCCCCTCACGGTGTGAAGCGCGGCCACGCTATTCTCTGAGATGCACTTGACGGCCTTTTGTGCAGCAAATTTTTTTTGGGACGACCTAGTTAAGGTGGTAGGGTATCCCAGCTTAGGTGGGCCGCCCGAACTGAAAAGTGCTGCGGGAAACCCTGCACATATGTGCTTAACACATTTATTAGACCACCTAATGGTTTTCTGTAATGGCTCCTTTAAGAAAGTTTAAAACGTTTCCTCAATTAACACACTTGTAACAAGCTGTTGAACTGAGGCCATGTTTACATTAGAGCATTTGCGTTTTAAATGCATTACTCTTGCCACGTTTATGCCTTTCATTTAGACTACTCCTCCGTTTTCGACCCTCATAAACGGTGTTGTTTGTAAACTTTTACAAGACTTTTAGACCTGCAGACTTTTAGTTTGATAAATCTGGGGCTGCGCTGCAGTGTAGATAAAAGTAGATGGAGTCTTAAACGAACAGCTGGTTTTAAAGTGACAGCGCATCATTTTCAAAGTGAAAGTGATTTTAATTCAGGTACATGGAGGTTTGCAACATAGCTTTTGCCCAAAATAGTCAACTTAGTGCAACCAACTAATATAAACGCTATATCAGATTGTTTATGCTTATTACGAAAGACAGACTGTAGTTTTAAATGTTTTAGTGGATTGAAGGCCAATATGACTGAAAAAATAGAGCGGGAAAAAAACGTTTTGTTTCGTTTCATATAATTTGTCTCTTAAAGTGCCCATCTTATGACTGCTTTTTTGTATGAGTTCCATAAAACATGTTTCAAAAGTTGTTTGCTGGAAATAGCTTGTAGGAAAAGATTGTTACCCATCTCTAGTAGCCTCTGTTTCAAAGCATTTCAGATTGTGCCGTTTTGAGCTGGTCATTACATATTTATGAGCTGTTGCTCCTTTGATCACGCCCCACTAGTAACGTCATGTGCGCTTGTGCAATGTTATCGCAAGCACTGGAGACTGTATTATTATTTTATATATTATCATTAACGGTTTATGTATTGCCAACAGACAAAGCAAGCAAAAAAGTTTTACTAATAAGTACATTCCAGGAGAAGAAACTCATGACACATAATGATTCCAGAGTAAATTGTGATGTAGCAGTTTCAACAATACCCTCGTTTTCACTGGACAATGCTAACATATTCCCGTTATAAAACATTTTCAAATGCATATTTTCGCAAATTACAGAAATTAAGACCCAGTGGGGGATGTATACTGCTTGTGGACAGCATGCTAATTGCTAGAAGCTAGCGGGAGGTCTGCCGTATCTTGGGAAAGTGATAAGAGACTTGGGGGTACGTTAGCCTCGTCAGAAAAACCGGGTCGGTAAGGCCCCGTCTTGGATAGTTTGGCAAAACACTATTACTTAGTAAGTTCATGTAGAATTGTAAAACAAAGCAGTTAAATATTTCTTTTAAGTTTCAAAAAGAAACCACGCTGCAAACTAACTAGCATAGCGGTTAGCCACCTCGTCGTTCTCAATGGCAAATGACTGCTAAAACACACACACACAAGTTCATACCCTCAACGTGCACCAATTCGTGGGCGGGATGATGTCAGTTTACGCTGCTAACAATATCTATAGCCTACTGTCTACAAACATTACTAATATTCTTATTAACATTACTATACATCGTTTTAAAGGTATAACTTACAGGTTTAGCATCAGTGCATGGTCTCTGTTTTGAGATACAGATGCTCTAGCATCAAAAATGTTGTACTTTGTGACAGAAGTCCAAATGACAACATGCAAAATATAAACGTAACTTATTCCCTTTATGTTGATATAACGATCGCGAATCGAATCCAGTCTGTTTCATGTGTGAATAATTCATGAAAGTCCAATAAAATACATCCAATGACCATTTTTGTCCACAAATGCGTATAATCCGTGAAATATAGATACATAGTCTGTTGTTTACATCAGATTTCGCAAGAACGTCTTGTAATAGTATAATATCGCCTACAGTCTGAGGACTATTTGCGTTTTAACACACTGTATATGAGATTACACTTTAGGTTCCAATAAACACGCGTTTAAACTTTGTTTTTAAAAGTAGGCGGGAGTATAATCCATAATATCCAAATAGGGCTGTTATTTCCGTGAGACATGATAACAGTGTAGAGGATATCAGCGAAGTGACTGCTCTGTGCTCTCTAGCTACCTGGTGGGTGGAGACCTGCGAGTGGGGTGGTGGGTGGGAAAATTCAAACGGAATGTGACGACAAGGCTAGTTACGTCACAACGGAGCTGATTTTGAAACGGTGCAATCTGAGACTCAAGGCAGAGGACCTTCACCTGTATCTCACTCAAGACAGCATGGATGGATTTTTTGTATGCGTGTGGAAGCACCAGAGACCAAAATAACACCCCAAAACCCAGAAAAAGTTAGTTTTTCATAATATGGACACTACATTAGGAACAATGTGCATCTCATTGATGGGTAAGAAAACACTGCAATATGCTACCAAAATGAAACACTGTTGGTTAATTTAAAAAAGGGAAGGGTCTTTTCGATAATTCTGTTGTTTCCAGACTGATCTCATGAAAAGTCGTGTTATAGTCACAAAAATTTGTATTTATTTATTTGTGTCAACGGCACGAAATTCAGCTTTTTTACGTGTGTTTCACAAATGTATAATAGTTTTTTGTGGCCGCGGCACGACTTTCTTTTCGTGTCATTTTATATATTCTTTTCTCATTGTTTTTCCTATTTCCTTACGATTGTCGCTTGGGGTTGGGGTAAGAATCACTTTCTGTTACTTTTTTAGACATCCTAACCCCAACTCTAACCCCAACTCCAGACTAGAATAGTTTTAAAAGCGGGAAAACAAACATGTAGAAACCAATACATAAAAGTACATCCTAACCCAAAACCCAAATCTAACCTCAAGCGACAATGAATTAAAAATATTTAACAATACATTAAATGACACAAAAAGAAAGTCGTGCCACGGCCACAAAAAACTATTTATAGTAATTGTGTGACACGAAAAAGAAATTTGTGCTCAAGGCACGAAAAAAGCTGAATTTCATGCCATGGACATGAATTAATTAATCAAATTTTTCATGACTATAACACGACTTTCTGTGAGATCATGTTGGTTGTTTCAGTTAAACTGACCACATCAAACAATGCTGCAAATTCCAAGGCATTTTAGTGGGCTTTTAAGCACTACATAAGTTCATAGGAAAGTAAAAGACTGAATCTGTAGTTCAGTGAAGCTTATTCATATTGTGAAGGAACTTGTAAATCTAAAATTATGTGTACAGTTAATATGGTATCCAATCCCTCATACATTAATACTCTGTGGGAATAAATATGATGTTAACACAAGGCTGTTAAAAGGGGGCAGTCTATGGCATTCATTGTGCTAATGGTGTCATTTTCGCTGGTGCTTTTTGCCAAGCAGCCACGGCCCAGTTTGGCGGTCTCTCTCCGAGTGATCCACACGCTGCTCTTTTGCTTTAACAGCAAAAAGGGGCCATCTGCCACAGCCCCAGACAAGCGTCTGAGATAAAATGTCTTCTGTTTGATCAAGTGGTCCTGCTTGTCCTCATTCCTGTTGCCTTAATGATCAAAGACTCATTTCCCAGCATTCCTTGGATATGCAAGGTGCTAACAAGACCAGAGAGAGTAGGTCAATAACCCCAAGTGGGATGGGTGGGCTTGTCACACATTTCAGCATCCACTGCTTTTTTCTATACCGATCTTAGATCAATGTGGGATGTGAATCAGCGCCTTGTGCCCAGATGGATGAAATGCAGCCTTTATAAATGAGTGAGAGTATGAGCATGTGCCACCGTGTGATATATTGGTGGATTTTGATTAGTGGTGTCCTGTGTTAACCTTTTTCTGCACTCATTAGGTGATTGGTTGTGTTTCTCTCAGCTTTGCCAGCATCGTGAGTCAAATGCATTTCTGAGGACAGAATCTTTATTTATGGCACCGTTGCCTTGGATATGCAAATATTCAGATTTTTTTAAGTACAGCATACCATAAAGTAATGCTTTAAGAATCACTGCATCTTTAATGAGAGAAAAAAACACAATACTGAAATAATCTATCAAAAAGATTAATGTCGCTTCAAAAAATACTGCTTAGACCCACACTCGCTATACAGTCAGTTCCTATGGTGCATTGTACAGAATAATGTATCCGAGCACGGATGCTGAGTCAGACATTTTGCTTGTTTTTGTTGTAGGCATAATGAAGTGTCCAACGGCTGAAGTTTTGCCAATATCACTGCGGTTCTTTGTAAAAGTAACAAGTCTGCCCATTTACTGTAGCTGGATCAAAGTAGTTTAGTCCTAAAGAGTTCATCTCTTTCACACCATAGGTCTATAAAGTCGGAGTATGATCAGCTCAGAAGGACATTAGGTTGTGTGAGTCAAGAGAGAGACTTGGCCAGACAGGAGAAGGCTCAGCTCCAAGACAAACTGGAGAACCTTGAGCAGCTCCTTAAGGTAAAGAGGCCTTAAACCTAGTTTTTTGTTCCTATTCCCCCACTTTTTTGTGCATTACTGTCTCAAATGTGTTTAAATGTAAACGATGATTGCAATATTTATGAGAATATTGTCAAGTGTAATAAGGCCATGCTCAACCAAAGTTTTACCGTAAATTCATCATTAAAAATCCTTTATTTTCTAAACTTTTTTGAAATTGGTACTACATAAGAAAAACCAAACTGATTTTTGATTCTAAATAGAAACTGATACCATCTGAGGGTAATGAGGTTTCGTTTATAGCACTTGTTTCTGGCAGCAGCATGTTGTTGCTGACTCATTATTCAATGAAAAATGTTACGGCCCTTTTTGCTTTATTGATGGCTCGTGTCTTGTCTCAGAGAGGAAAAAAAGCTCTCATAACAAGAAATCGACTGCTCATTTTTAAGAAAAGAAATATATGTTCATCTCCTCTATGTTCCTCATTATTGACTATGTGATGAATGAAGAGACCTACTCTAAAATCTACTAAAAATGTATTTCTCTCTCTCTCTCTCTCTCTCTCTCTCTCTCTCTCTCTCTCTCTCTCTCTCTCTTTCTTTTGTTTCTCTTTCACTGATAGAGACAGTGAAAGAAATAGATGTATCTAAATAGGAATCTGCTGACTTTTTTGCTATTTCTGCGGCAATGTTTTGGAAAAATGTGCAAAATTCTGCAGAATGATTTAAAAATGTAAATGTTTGAAAATATATCAGATAATTTAAGCTGTAAATATTACAAAATTGCATATAAAAATTACTTTAATGGCTTACAATAAGGGATGCACCTTATCTTTGATTTTTTTTCCACCGAACCCTAGGCTGGTCGACGTCACGCGGCCGTTGATTACACACATCGGGTGCTGATGTGGAGATAAGCATTTTTTCCGGTGAGCCTTAGGGGCAGTTCACATTTCGTGGACGCACCTGGAAAAAACTAGTGCATCACACCGCATCGCTTTCATTATGCATAGGCTTATGGTAATTGTCAAAATAGTTTTTCCCACTTGTCATCCTTTTTTTTTTACAGTTAAAATCAAATAAAATGAAAAATACACTGCTGTGGACCTTGTTTTCATTACTGTGTTTTACTGTGTTAATGGATTAAGGATGCGAGTAGGATTCGGTATTCGGCTGAATCTTAAACAGTGGATTCGGTATTCGGCCGAACCCAAAAAATCTGGATTTCGGTGCATCCCTACTTACAATGAAAATGAATTCACCAAACCAATGAGTCTGCACCAACTGCACCAACATGAACCAGATAATGCATAGAATATAGAATTATATTTTGTATATAAAATTACAGTATTATTGTTTAGTGTTATATAGCATAGCAGAATAAAAAAGCTTGTGTTACAGTTTTTCTGAATTGCTAAAACACTTTTTTTTCTAAACCATCACTCATTTTCTCCTTAAACACAAATCCAAATTGTCACACTAAATTCACAGACACCTGACACTTCTAGCAAAATCAAACAATTCCTTCAAAACCATTTCACCTGTACTCAAAATCACACTAAGCTTTTAAATCAGACACATATAAGTCTATATAAAACACTACAGAGCATACCCTAAAAAATTGAAAACACAACAGTTCAGCTCACAGTTTAGTTCAGTGAATATAGTGCATACTTTACCGTAAGTACTGCAAGTAATAGTAAGTTTTTAACTGTAAGCAGCACTTGTTTTTTTTGTAAAAAGTCAGCAATCAAACTGAAAATTTTGCCCATTGCATCGTCTCTGGTGTCCTTTTCTTCCTCATACTCTTCATCTGCCTGACTGTTTCCAATCCACACAATTGGTAAAAAATACCTTTAGAGAAAAGTGTGTACAATTTTGAGTTGTTGTGGTTGTGTTCAACTTTTGCCTGCCTGTGTTTAGCATTTATAAAACAAATGCATTACAGTGTAAAATTATAAAATAAACACCACAGTCTTAAATCATATTTTCATCGTGTCTTTGCTGCATCTGTGTTGGTTGTGAACTGCGCTCTGTTGCAGCCACACTCGATTCTGAGGAACTACTTTGTTTGGCTGAAGACTAATATTTGTACTAATATAATTAAAACTTTTTTGTGTTTTATTTTATGAAATCCTGCTATGTATATGAAGTAACCGTTTTATAAAAGCAATAAGTCCCGCGAAGCAGTGGGTTTTTACAGTGCATTTTATAACAGCTAAGGGGGTTTTAGGCACTCCGCTGGTAACCCACTGCTTCTTGGGGCTTATTGCTTTACTTTAGCGTGAAGTTTGTGTGAGTTTTGCAAAAAGAGTGCATGATTTGACAAATGGGTTTAGGACACTATGAATTTGGTTTAGAGATTGTGGTTTAGTGTTTTTTTTGCAATTCAGAAAAACTGTAATACGTTCTCATTATGAATTTAGCTCCTATCAAGATAATTTAATCATTTTTACAATGCAATGTAAATTTTATAATAAACATAACAAGAGTATTTGTCAATGGATTTGAAATGATTGTGCTGAGTGCTGACTGTCGCGTCACATAGACGATGGAGTCAAGATCTCCTTAAAGGGATAGTTCACTCAAAAATCAAAATTCTCTCATCATTTACTCACTCTTATGTTGTTACAAACCTGTATAAAATTCTTTGTTCTGATGAACATGAAGGAAGATTTTCTGAGAAATGTTTGTAACCAAACCGTCCACAAAAGTATCTTTTTTTCAAACTATGGAAGTGAATGGGGCTAAACAGCTGTTTATGAGCACTATTTATTCATATTAACTCAAAGTGTACACGGCAGTCTTCAGGGTTATGCAATCACCAACAGCAATTTATTAATAATTTTGTAAAAAAAATCCATGTCCATGGGATCATGTCTGGTCATCTTGGATTTTGTTATGGAGATACAAATTATGATTGGGTGTTTTTGGTTGTTTTGCATTATGATATGAGTGTATATTAGCCGGATTTTTTGTTATTTTCTTATGAGATCAATTGGACCGTAAGTGTCAGACTTAACAAGCCCATAGACGGTTTCAGTGGCAACAACATAAACAAAGGGCTTTTGTGGCCCAAACGTAACTTCTGGTAGACTTCTGCAAAGAATCAATTACAATTAGATTATTTCTAAAAACAAGTCAAATAAATAACAAGTAAATAACCTCAGTTCAAACCGTATGAGCCTGAGCCATAATGCATCATATGTCTCAAACTCTCAATTCAGCTCCTGTCTAATTTAACCCCATCCTGAATAAAGATATAAGATTTTGCCATTAAAAAAATATGCTAGATATGGTATTCATCAGTGTTTTTAGGGCATTTTTACAAAAAGTAGTATTTACTTAAAGCTGCCTCATCTACAGTCAGCAGGTTACAACACTAATTCTATACTAATTACATTCTAGATTCACATTTATTTATTTATTACTTGATGCTTAAAACCAGAGTCACGTCCATGTGTACACTTACTCAGTATATGCATTACTTTGGAAATAAACCCATGAACGTGCTACAGTTATTTTGTTATTATACATCGATCTATTCTGTCATTGTTTCTCAGCTTATGCGAGAGGCTGCGGACAGGCGGCAGCAACTGGAGGCGGAGCATGAGCAGGCCCTGGCTTTCCTTAACTCCAAACAGCAGGAGATCAACCTTCTGCAGGAGGTGACGTCCCTCACATGCACCTCCATCCGAACAGATACATGTTGATGGATACATAACACACAAATACTTGTATCGCTTTGGATAACAGTGTCCGCTAGATGCATACATGTAAATTGACAAATTAAATAAAGTTAATACATTGTTAAAATTGACAAGTCATGTGAACCATGTGCATCAGGTGTTTTGTCAAAATAAGTGCCTGCTGCACAAGCGTCAAAACCCTTTATGATAAAAGAGACGCTCACCATGTTCACAAAATACACGTAAGACACTCCTTTAACTGTAAATTCTGATTACGCATGAGATTATGCGAGTATCTGGCAAACGCGTGCGTCTCTTTTATCATTAACCCTTTAGATGCATCTGCAGCAGGCACTTATTTTAAAACAAGACACGTGATGCACATAGGTTAACTCGACACGTCGAACACATATTTTTTTATTAAAACGCTACTGGTATCCATCTGAAGATAGTTTATATTTATAACAGACTTGCTGTATATTTCAATTTCACTTTTTTTCAGAAGTTTAACATATTCTTCTGAGCAGAAGTTGATATTTTGGCATATTAGAGTTACCGCGCATACAGTCAGAGCAAACACAAGCACACAATATCATGGCTGCAGACCTGTTTGCATTTCTTTGTGTCTGCGTCCTTTCAGGAAGGAACAGCGACAGGCAAACAAAGCAATTAAAGCCGACAGCAGACACAGCATCACTGCAGATCCCTGGGGAGGGGTTCACAAGCGAGTTTTTACCTCACTGACATACAGTACAGGCACATGTGGACAGATTGCTCACTAATGCAAGTTGCAATAGTGATCACAGTCTGTCTTTTCTTCTATGCGTCTCTCAGTTTCTGCTTGCCTACAAACAAACCTATTTCTCTGTAATTTTACTCATTTATGAGTCAAACTGTTATTAGCACTCAAAACTGTGACTCACAGTTTTGCCCTCCAGATACTGAAATTCCCTACTGAGATCAATAAAGCAAATCTGGGTTTGAAATTAGCTGAAGTAGCTTGCCAACCAAATCCTGGCACCAATGGTTGGTTCAGAATCGATGTGAGATTGTAACGTTCATGCTGACGGTGCGGATATTCGCCGCATTTTGAGTTAATCCAGGTTTTTGTTGGATGTATCCGTACAGTCAAAATAAATGCGCTATCTCTTATTTTCAGGTTCGGGTTGAAGCTGAGAAAGAGCGAGATGAAGTGGTGCATTTGCTAGAGGTAAATATTATCTGCTTCTTGTTTCTTTTGACATCTGTCTGTGAAAAAAACTAATTTGCATTATTGACTCGGTTAGCCAGGTCTGCATTTTATGCAAAAAGGAAGCATCCACCTAAATAATCTGATAACTGTACAAAGGACCGGTGCAACCTGACAGGGTCATTCATCTTTGCTATAAAAACACAGTTTTTTGACATTTGTTTTTCTCTGGGAACCTTCTGCTGGTCAAATACGGTTAGCATGACATGTCAGGAAAGCTTATGTACAAACAGGCTGTCCTGTTTCTTACAACCGTCATCATTTTTGCATCTTTTCCTGATATTATTTTAGTAGTTTCTTTTTTTATTATTTAACATTTTATTTTATTCCTGACCCTTATCATTGTGCCTATTTTATATTTGTCTTATTTATATTTTTTCTTTTGTGTTTAAGCAGAGTCATAATGCAGGACAAAATGCAGGTACACAATCTCACACCGAGGTATTTTGACCATCCACTATACACGGCAGGCATACAAACAGCATTGACCTTGATTCTCACAATGCCGAACTTTTAAACCAATCATTATGCCATTATTAAGTGTCAGTCTAAATATTAGTTATTGAGTTGCTGCAAGACTCTTATCTTTTTTCCCTGTTGTTAAACAACGTTTCTTGTGGCTGCAACAGGCTTGCATCAGGTGTAATTTTGGTATTTGCTTTTGTGTGGCTTATCAGTATTACGGACTGGTTAGGTAACTTTAAAGGGATAGTTCACCCAAAAATGCAAATTCTGTCATTATTTACTCACCTTCATGTTGTTACAAACCCGTACATATATTTCTTTGTTTTGATGAACACAAAGTAAGATATTTTGAGGAATGTTTGTAACCAAACCAGAGGCCCCATTCACTTCCATTGTAGGAAAAAGAATACTATGGAATTGAATGGGGCTCATAAACGGTTTGGTTACAAACATTCCTCCATATCTTGCTCCGTGTTAATCAAAACAAAGGAATTTATAGTTTTCAATTCAATTCAATTTTTATTTTTGGGTGAACTGTCCCTTTAACCTGGTTTGCTATTGTACTGTATAAACCCCTAATTCACATTTTAAACTGTTTATTACATGCTTTACATCAGTTTCTTTATATTATGCCATTGCTTTATAAGGTGAATAACTAACCAAGTTTAATATTTTCCATACTGTATGCATTAAATGAAAAGAATTCAGTTGTTATGATGCTGTTTTACATGAGTTTTATTATTCAGCATATTTGATTTCATAATTTTTTATCTATTTCTTGTGTTTTTATGTCTCTGATCCTCGAAGGTCAATGTTCAAGACTTAGAGCAGAAATGTCGGGCACAGAGTGAGCAGTGTAATATTTTGTCGAAAAAGCTGGAGAAATTTCACCTGGGCGCAGACACGGAGGAGAAACTCAACACTGAGTCAGAAGAGAACAGTTTCAGTAGCATTCACGGTAATCTACAGCGCCAGGCAGAAAAAAGTGAGTGAATTGTTATTTAGATAGATGGAGGTGGGTTTTTCCACAGGTAGACCTGTTGGTCTTTTATCCGAAGGGAAAAAGTATGCATATTTGTGCATGAAATGTGAATACTCACAACAAAATCTCACAGCAAGTCGTGTTATAGTCACAAAATATTTGATTAATTTATTCGTGTTCATGGACACGATTTCCCGCTTTTGTTGTGCCATTGAACACGAATGTCTTTTTCGTGTCAGTCAACATAAATTTCTATAAAAAGTTTTTTGTGTAATTTTATGTATTGTTTTCCTCATTGTTTTTCCTATTTTTAAATCATTGTCGCTTGGGGTTAGATTTGAGGGTTAGGGTTAGGATGTAATTTTATGTAGTGGTTTCTACATGTTTTTCTTCTGATTTTAACTATTTTCCCTTGGGGTTGGGGTAATGCTGCGTTTACACCAACCACGTTTCAGGCGTCAAAATCGCGCCTACCACCCCTAGTTTGCCGCTTGAACAGTTTGAAAGCATTTGACGTGCGTCAGAGGCAAAATCCTCTTCTTGTGGGAGGGGGAAGTGCTATGCGGTTGTCTGTTTGCAAGATGACTGATGTTGATTGTGCATTTATCGAGAGAGTTACCGGTTTGTATTTGGTAACCTTACTATAGGGGGAAAATAAATGGCGCGGGCACCTGACTCAAAAGTGAAATGTGTATCACAACTTACCAGGTTGCCCGATGACACTCTTCCAAGTGAGGTCCTTTTTATTCCTTTCTCTATAGAATTAAGAACTTGTGTCGTATAGCTCCGGGTGACTGCTTAAGGACAATATCAAGCGTTCCTTCAGGTTGAATGAGTGACTCTGGGCCGGGCTGCCTCCGCAGTAGCAAGCAGGCTCCTGATTGGTTAACACGGCGCGAAATTCCGCCAAAGTTCACATTTTTTAACTCGGGCTTCAGCCGCCAATTCGCATCAAACGCAAAATGCACAAAAAGCACCATTCGCGTGTATCGCGCATACCGCGCCATGCGCTCAATTCGCGCCATTCGCGTGTCTAGTTCAGGCAAAATCGCGTCTTCCGCGCCGCACCAAATGTCTCATCTGCGCCGCGAGACCTCCAGATGCGTGTCAACCCGTCTTTACATTGACTTAACATTGAAATCACTCGCGCTTCACACCTCTACCGCAGCTGGTTTAAACGCAGCATTAGAGTCAGGGTTTGGGTTAAAATGTCTGAAATGTAACAAGAAGTCATTCTAACCCCAACCCCAAGCGACAATGGTAAAAAAAAATACGAAAAAAAACAATGAGAAAACAATACATAAAATGAAAAAGAAAGTCGTGCCACGAACATGAAAAACTATTTATAGAAAATCGTGTTGATTGACACGAAAAAGACATTTGTGCTCAATGGCACAAAAAGCAGAAAATCGTGTCCATGAACACAAATAAATTTATCAAATATTTTGTGACTATAACACGACTTCCCGTGGGTTGGTACTGACACGAACAAATCATAATTTAACAAAATAATCATGGAATTGTACGCAATAATCACCTTATCTTGTGCTATAATGAAATACTAGGCTAAATAATAATGTTGATATATAATATTTACATTAATTATATTTTACATTCAAACATTTATATATAATTACATATTATATACTTTATCAATTTTATTGTTATATAAATTATATTATACATTAATTTGTATTTTATAAAATTTTTGGGTTGGTTTCCCAGACAGGGATTAGTCCTAGACTAAAATACTGTAAGTGTAAGAGCTGTCCAAACTGAAAACAACTTGCACTGACATATCTTAAAATCCATCAATGCCTTTTGTTTTGCCTCAAAATGCACACTAGTAATGTTTTTAATAAGGCATGTTTGTTATATTTCCTAATTAAACTAAGGCCTAGTCCCTGTCCGGGAAACCACCCCCTGAAAAAGTAATGACAATTCTTCACGTTACGTCAATCATAGATCTAGGTTTTATTTTAAATAGGCCTACAGATGCGCGTCTCCGGTGAAGTCATATTCAAAGTCTTCGTTATCGCATCTCATACAGTATGATTATTTTTTACCAATAGGCCTACCTGTTACTCGGGTGCACACACAGAACATATGGCTTCCTCCACGGACAGCAAACCTCCTAAATTGAAAATGCAATGCAAAACAGAATTGTACCGATAATAAATTTGATCATGGATTTTTTTTTAGTTCTTATGCTCTTAAATTTTCTGTTGCAAAGTGCTGCGTAAAGCCCTTATATTAAGCTGGTTTGGACGTGCATTATGCAAATTACCAACCTCGCTTATTCAGAACACTCTAAATTCACTACCTAAGAATGAGTATAAGAACACATTCATATTGGGTACGTGTTGTGAATTAAGTGGAAAGTTATTGAGAGTTCAAATGTGTGGTTAAATACGAAAGTGTACACAATTATTAGTGAATGAGATCCTTTGTTTATGTATTAATTAAGCATTATTATTAACTCAAATGGTACAAAAAGTCCATATTATCAGGTCCTTATCTGCAATTTATACCATACATTACGTAGTATTCATTGAGTTTAAACTTCAAAGAGTACCATGACGATATACAGTAATGAAATGGTAATCATTTAGTGCCGTGATATAAATCATAGATAAGTACCTAATAATATCACCGTGCCATGGTGCTACTTATACATTTCTGAAAGGGAAGAATTCAAAATTTGTCATGGTTTTATGCCAAATTATCATCTTCATAGCTTATCATTAAATGGTTCCCATCATTGATTTGCTATTGATTGTTGAACTCATGATTGCAGGTGATGAGAGATCTGACGGATCTTCACCAGTCTCAGAATTGCCCGTAGCACAGCAACATAACAGAGACAAGCCAGAGAAGCTGTCTGCCAAAACCATCGAGTCTATGAGTCACAAAGTCCACACCCAGAATCGCTCCAGCAGCTCCATGCAAGCCCCCCTCCCCAAGGTCTGTTTCACTCAGCCAATCACACGCTGCACACTGGTTAATTATAATAGATTTGGAGAATAATATGCAAGCAGGGTTATTTTTCGACCGTAAGCTTATTTTAGTATCTGCCTGCGGGTTACTTAAGCTATTTCATGCTTTTATAATGTGCCTGTTTCTCTATAATTGCATTCTTAATTATATTTTATAAGAGGTGAAAATCATATAGTAGGATTCAAATTCTAATGCAACATGGAGTTACATTTTTTTATTTCATGAAAAAGAATTTTCTATCGATTTGACTGACATTTGCAAATATGCAATACTCATTTTTGCTCTGTTCACATATGATACATGAATCAAATGACCATGAAACTATGAATGCATGCACTATGTACAGTACATTAACGATAGGACTGAAAGTGGATGTTAGGTAATAATGAACAACACTGTCGTAATACATTCACTTTGTTAAGCACAGCATTGAATTTAAATTAGACAAGGTCAAGGGTCAGTGGATTTTCATTTGTCCGTAGATGGATGATGAAGTGACCCCAGCTCCCAAGTCCAAGACAAGATACACAGGACAGGTCCGTCTGTGCACTGCCCGCTACAGGTAAAATTTGAATGAGCGGAAAACCACAATGCCTCCTCAGATTTTCAAGCCTAGTAGGTTCAAAACGCACAGCACAATTGGTGATTTTATAGTATATCTTAGCATCTTTATTATGAATTTCTTCATTTATTTATTTTCTGTCTGTCATTTATTTATTTTGGTCTTTCGGTCAGTTATAATCCTTATGACGGACCTAATGAGCATCCAGAGGCAGAGCTCCCCCTGGTGGCAGGGAAGTATTTGTACGTTTATGGGACTATGGACGATGATGGTTTTTATGAAGGTAATCAAACATTTACCAGCAGTGCAAATTGTGTAAATTAAGAGTAAAATGATTACAGTTTTAAGGAATATTCAGCAAAAAAAAATCTCTTATAGCTTAGTGGTCAGAACAAGTGCTCGCTCTATTTCTGTTATTTTTTTCCAGGAGAGCTGCTGGATGGCCAACGTGGCCTGGTTCCCTCAAATTTTGTGGAGTTTGTCCAAGATAAGGAGAAGCTGTCTATAGAGGGATCCGAGGAGCAGGATAGGCTGGAGAAGAGCTGTCTGAGCCTGGCCGTCATCGACGGAGGAGCTCCTCTGGACAACCTAAGCAGTGACTTCCTCAGCCACTGCAGTAATGGTACAGGCGCTTTGGAAGGAGATGAACTGGGAGACGACATTGTGCCTTACCCCAGGAAGATCAACCTGATCAAACAGCTGGCAAGAAGTGTAATAGTGGCCTGGGAACCTCCTCTGGTGCCCTTCGCCTGGGGGAATATCAACGGCTACAATATCGTAGTGGACGGGGAAGTTCGTTCCTCTGTGCCCTTTGGGGGCAGGACCAAACTGCTTCTGGAAAAACTAGACCTGGGGGCCTGCACCTATCGCGTGTCGGTGCAGTGCGTAACGGAGAGGGGGCTTTCCGATGAGCTGCGTTGCACCCTGCTGGTGGGTCGCAATGTGGTGGTGGCGCCCACCGGCTTGAGAATGGACGATATCATGCGGGACTCTGCTGAACTCGCATGGCTGCCCAGTAATAGTAATTACGCCCATGTTGTGTATTTAGATGGCGTGGAACATGCTGTGGTGAAGCCTTGCTCTTATAAACTACGTTTTGTGAACCTGAAGCCCGCCACGGTATACAAAGTAAAGGTGGTAGCCAAACCCCACCAGGTGCCCTGGCACATGCCACTGGAACAGAGGGAGAAGAGAGAGGCTGGGGTGGAGTTTTGTACCCAGGCTGCAGGTAAAACTTAATATAAAATCGATACAAAGGTGCAATGGCAATGACACAGTTTCTGTATACAGGGTTCCCGACGCTGCGTCTCCCTTGCCATACTTCCTGCGTCCCTGTAAAGCCGTCTTTGGCAATATTCCAGATAGTGATATACTTCCGTGTCACTCTGTCTTTGTCGTTAAGCCTCACCATTGGTTGAATTTGTTATATACATTTAGACGCACATACCCCTGGAGGCGTCCCCAAAGTGTCACCGCAGTGACGCAGCGTGAGTTCCCTCGAAAGGGAACTGTAACAATGTATCTTAAAAGGTAACACAATGTGTCACTTGAAATGTGTCCCCATATTTAGTCCTTGAAACCTGGAAAGTCCTTGAAAGGTCCTTGAATTTGAAGTTAACTAAGGTGTGGGAACCCTGTGTATATGATATAGTCATCTGGTTGGTATAATGCATTACTTTAATGTGTTTCTGTAGCTCAGTTGGTGAAAGCATAGCGTTAGCAGCGGAAAGGTCATGGGTTCAACACCACACATACTGATAAAATGAATACCACTTTGAGTAAAAGCATCTCCAAAATGCATAAATGTGCAGAAATACTACATATTGAGCATCAAGTAAAATTATGAATCTCACTAACAGGACATGATGTCATGTTATAAATCACATAATAAATAGGAACAAATCAAACATAATATGTGAACCTGAAATTCTGGATAAAGTCTCATAATCTAATCAAAGTTCAACCTTTGACATGGCCTTACTCATGTTTTATGTATGTAGGATGATTTTATATAGAAAACCGTAAATCACATGTGCCATTAAAATCCTCCATTGGCCGGACATATTTTTGCTATACAGATTTGAGTTCACAAAACATAAAATTTCTACAAATAATACACAAATTTCCTAATGTGGTTGCACTCTTCAGTGTTTGTATGTGAATGAATGATAGTGAATGAACGAGGTCTTGTGCGACTGTACCAGCAACTGATCTAGCGAGGCTAATTGGATGAATTTATTAGCTGAAATACTCCGACACAAGTAATTTATGCCCCCACACAACATTATTAAGCAATAAAGATTATTGACTGTTTGATTGATCTTATTGCTTTAAACTTGAGCTTGTTATTAAATTAACTAAACAACTTCATGCATATATTATAAGCCGTGTTACTCATTGGGAGCAGTTATCTCCTGTCCCCCAGGGCCCCCTATGCCTCCTCAGGAAGTACAGGTTCAGTGTGGTCACGCCCCAGGGGTCATCCATGTCCACTGGAGACCCCCTCTTCTGACATCTATGGGAACCTCCAATGGTGCCAATGTCATTGGCTATGCAGTGTGCACAAAGGGTCAGAGGGTAAGGATATCCATGCATTTGTTGTCATTTTTGATGGTTTTTATATTATAAGACTCACTAAGCCCCAATTCTGTCAAAACGTGATACCAGTGACCTCTCTTGGTGGAGCAGGGTGGTTGCAAACATTCAAGCGTCTGTTGTGAATGAATGTAATGGTTTTGTGGTACACTATTCATTATTGAGGAGAACACGGTGTCACGTTTGTATAAATATAATTATTTATTATTTTAAATTAAAAAATAACTATCCATAATATCTATATACAGGGCATGTTTTGTAATTAGCTAATGTCATATTTATACATGTAAAATTACCTAGTTTATAGATTTAACATATTTATTTAGCTAACTAAATGCTGTAATGCTGATTTCAGATTGCTGAGGTGTTGTATCCATTGGCAGACTACGTGTCAGTAGAGCTGAACCAGCTCCAGTGTTTGGAGGCCCGTGAGGTTGTTGTCAGGACTTTATCAGCACAAGGAGAATCTCACGATTCCCACGTCGCCGTCATTCCAAATCACCTGCTGGTGCCTCTTGCCAAAACTCTCCCTCTTCCTTCACACATCCAGACCACTCTCCCACCCCAGCAGTCTCGAACTTTGCCTTCTCATCCCACAGCCCTGTCCCGAATCCAGCCCCTCCTCTCTCATCCTGGAGTCCATCCACCTATTCATCTCCAGCCACTTCCTATTCATCCAAACCAGCCCCCATCTCACATGCATCCCCACAGGATGCCCCATTCCACACAGCCCTCCCCACCCCAACTCCAGTCCCTCCCGATGCCACAGCCCCAACCCGCCCTCCCGATGCCACAACCCCAACCCGCCCTCCCAATGCCTCAGCAACAACTCGCCCTTCCGATGCCTCCTCCCCAGTCATCCATGCCCATGCACCAACCCCAGCAGCCTATGCCGATGCTTCAACCCCAACCAACCATTCCTATGCCCCAGCCTCATATTCCACAGCTTTCCCTTCCCCAACCACAAAGACCACAAAGTGCCAGAGAGCTGGAAACCAAAGAGCCCAGGCCCGGAATGCTTCATCATGGAGGGGGCCCACTTCAGCCATGGGAGCCCGGCTGCTCCCCATCAGGCATGCCCCCAGGACACAACCTGGATGCCCCGCCCTGCCCGAACCGTCGGTCTCCTTCACCTCAAAGGATCCTCCCCCAGCCCAGGGGTACACTCATTCCTGATACCGTGGCCAAGGCTATTGCCAGAGAGGCGGCCCAGAGAGTGGCCGCAGAGAGTGGACGGGTGAGCATGTAAAAAATACTAGATAGCAAAAATATCCATTTTTTTTAAGTGCTGGCATTCTTGGAAATGGAGTAAACAGACATACTGTGGATTCGATCCGGACACACTTGCTAAACCTCAGCATAACTGACAGATCACATTAGCTATGTTACAAAACCTAGTGAGCTCACTGCCAATATAAACAGCTGGCGTCTAAACCATCATCGTGTCTTTAAATATAAAGCAACTTCATGCAAATATATCTCTTATTATGCTAGGCGCACAAGGGACACAAATGGGAATTTATTTTTAGCATGTTTCCAACCTACCCGCATAATACGACTACACTATTTTATCATTTTGTCATGTTAGATTTATTTTCAGCTAATTTGAATTCCATCCTGCCTTGGAATTTGGCTAAAACAAGTTATCTTAATAGACAACATACTGTAATCAAATTTCCAACCTTCTTGCAAGCCCATGATACCACTGTAGGTGTCTGTAGGCAGCTCACTAGGTTTTAGCTTGAAAAATATTAAGATTTCTGAAAGTACTTTAATATATTTAGATGGAGAGGAGAAGCCAGGGATTTTACTCTCAAAATTCAGATGAGGAAGAGGATGAGGAAAGCTATCAAGCCCGCAGAAGAGGAGCATCTATGGATGACTTCCTCAGGGGCTCAGAGCTGGGCAGGCAGGTATGGCAGTTTAACCGATTGCCTTACCAGACACTTATCAGGAATAACAGGCCATTTGCAGCGCTCATTGGGAATGTTGCGTTAGCATTGCTTTCCGTTGTTGTAGCGTCTCACGATCGGCCTTCTGTAGTCTCATTACAGTCACAGCGAAGAGTACCAAACTGAAAGCAGTCGAGGCTCGGATCTTTCCGACATCATGGAGGAAGATGAAGAAGAGTTGTATTCAGAAATGCACGAGGAAAGCAGGCGAAGAAACTCCCATAATATGCTCAAGGTATCACACAGTACCTGATTAGCATTTTTGAATTGTATATTTTTTCAGTTTTAACTGTATAGTGATTTTCACAATGTGCATTGTACTGTACAAAGCAACTTATAGAAATATTTATAGTGAATTGCAGTGCATATAAGATATTCATTTTACCAGTGCGTGTGTGTTCCCTGGGTACTAAATGTGTTTCAGACCGGAGGAAACAGTCCATCTTCAAACCAGCTGGATCGGGAATCATATAGGAAGCAGGCTCACAGAGGCCCTCAACCTCAGCGTCGACCCCTCACCGTCCCATCCATTGGTTAGTTCTCCTTTAAAAAGAAACAGGAATTAGGACCATACCAGGGCCATACTCTCCACTAAATGTTTTTGTGTGCTCCTAAATGTCCTGCTCTACGTAATCTCTGTTAAAGGATCAGTTCCCTCCAAAATTTTTATTTTTGTCATCATGGGTGTTACTCATAGTCACTCATTACAGAAAATTACACTTTTGTATCATACAAAAGATGATATGTGACCCTGGACCACAAAACCAGTCTTTAAGGAAAACACCACCGTTTTTCAATATTTTACTATGTTCTTACCTCAACTTAGATTAATTAATACATACCTATCATTTTTCAATGCATCCACTTAATTTTTGTACAGCGTGTCGTGAATGTGTTAGCATTTAGCCTAGCCCCATTCATTCCTTAGGATCCAAACAGGGATGAATTTTGAAGCCAATAAACACTTCCATGTTTTTCCCATTTAAAGACTGTTACATGAGTACAGTAGTTACACGAGTAAGTATGGTGGCACAAAATAAAACATGACCATTTTTTAAGCGGATAAAAATGAGAACTATATGGTATGGCAGAAGAGCACTTAGTTTGCAGCACTCCTGACTTCTACCCCTCCCGCTCAAACTTCCGTCAATATTACTGCGACCGAGGTCGAAGTGCTGCAAACTAAATGCTCTTCCGCCATACAATATAGTTCTCATTTTTATCCGCTTAAAAAATTGTCACTTTTTATTTTGTGCCACCATACTTACTTGTGTAACTACGCATGTAACAGTCTTTAAACAAGGAAAACATGGAAGTGTTTGGTGGCTTCTAAATTCATCCCTGTTTGGATCCTAAGGAATGAATGGGGCTAGGCTAAATGCTACACATTCACGACGCCTGTACAAAGATTAAGTGCACAAATTGAAAAAAGATAGGTATGTATTAATTCATCTAAGTTGAGGTAAGAACATAGTAAAATATTGAAAAACTGTGGTGTTTTACTTTAAATTGTACGGGTATATTTGTAGGAATGTCCAACAATACATAAATGGGTCAAAATTACCAATTTTTCTTTTATGCAAAAAATCATTAGGATATTCTATAAAGATCATGTTCCATGAAGGTATTTTATTAATTTACTACCGTAAATATATCAAAACTTTATTTTTTGCGCGTTGCCAAATATTTAATTTGGACAACTTTAAAGGCGATTTTTTTAAATATTTTTTTTTTGTACCCTCAAGATTTCAGATTTTCAAATCTTTATCTTGGCCAAATATTGTCTTATCCTAACAAACCATACATCAACGGAAAGCCTATTTATTCAACTTTCAGATTATATAAATATAAATCTCAATTTTAAAAATTGTACCCTTATGACTGGTTTTGTGGTCCAGTGTCACATATGGGTTTGGAAACAATATGAGTGAGAGTAATTGAGAACAATTTTTGGGTGAACTGTTCCTTCAAGTTGTTAAATGTCCATAAGCTTGTCAATCTGTGCCAGCCACCACCGTGTGTTGAACCATAACCATATTCTGTTGCTTTCAGTCATTATAACTTTCCCAGCAGGCATATGACCGACCGTCAATGATTGAAATATGGTTCAATATCAACGTTGAAACAACGTTTTAAGGATCGCTCTGAATCTGATCTCTATCAAAAGTCCTTCACAAAAAATTGTGTTTTTTAAGAAACCTACCCATATTTAAAAGGTCATAAAAGAGAACTAATGAAGGTAGGATGAAACATAGTTTTTTTTTTTTTAAGCAAAGGGTCTGTTCTTTCATTTATATATTTTAAGAAAAACATTTTCAGGAAGGCATTAAACTTTTGTAAAAATCATGAAAAATGCTTAAAAATCAACGTTGAAATTTGGTTGAAATAATGTCTATTGTTTGTGTTTAACGTAGGGATGCACGATAATTTGCATGCGATAGACATTGTGCATCTCGTCGGTGAAGCCTTGATTAGTAGTAAATTGCCATCACCTGTTTTTAGATGGAGCCGCATTTACTGCACAAAGCCGTAGTTTACTTATAACAGGTCCTGCGATAATCTATGTTCAGCTTGTCAGTGAACTACAGCTTTGTGCAGTAATTGCGGCTCCATCTGAAAACAGGTGATGGCGATTTACAACTAATCAAGGAACCGACTTCACCGTCGAGTTGCGCAAGGTGAATCAACATTGAAATGCCGGCTGCGTCACTTATTTACACAACAACTGTCTTAAAATCTTGAACTTTAAAGAAGCGTCTCATACAGTAGATATGTTTGCATTAGATGATATGCACCACAAAATCTTTGCACAGAAATATCCAGAGCAGTGAAACATCGCCATCCGGTTGACATCCCTGAATTTATTGGTTGAGACAGGTTGAATCAGAATAGCCTGCGCATGACATACAGTAACGGCTCTCTGGTTGGTGTTTCCTTCAGAAATAACCCCTGAGAATAACAGTGAGGGGAACTTCTCTCCAGTCAAAGAGGATATTTACTGTGGCAGTGTAGCGCGACACAGGACATGTTCCTCTCAGAGACATGGGGGACGCAGGCCTCCTTATGGTACGTTGCAGCTCGCTTGCGTCACCGAAGCATAATTAGAGCACGCCCCAAAAATATGTTAAGGAGAACCCAAACGCATGAAAGTACGGACTGCACCAAGACGGAAACTTGTGTGAGGCTGTGAGATAGCATCGCCAAAAGCATCATGTCTGCACAAAGAATGCTCCTCCCTCTTGCACTGACCCACCAATGGATGCCTGCCAAACCCCTTCTCTTTTCAATCTGACCAATCATACTTTTACTTGCCATGCATGATTGAATGGCACCGTAAAAGTGAAGCATCTTACGTTGTACAAATGCCATGGAATCTATAAATAGGCACCATTTCACCATCTTTATAGAATGATATAATACATTACAGGAAAGAAAGATTTTAGTCAAAGTTGATTTTGTTAAGTAGAAATGTAACACAAGATCCCCTTTCTCTTGAGTTTTAAAAAAGCAATTTCTGAGCAATAATATGGTCATCTGGGAATGCAACTACGGCATGTTGGAATCACGTCTCAAGCACGTGTACAAGCAACAAGGACAAAGGAAACAGGTGTAGGTTTATCCAGGAATAATCATTCCCATCTGATGAGTCTTTATCAGATCCAGATCTCTGCATGGTTACAGAAGCTCAAACTGTGTCTGTGTCTGACTGTCCGTGTGTGCGCGCGCGCCTGTCAAGCTCTCAGCATAAACCTTCATGTTTGGCTTGCTGCTCATCTGTAATTGGCTGCCATATGGGTATTTCACTCCCAGTCAACACACATACACATATGCAACAGTGACACACATCATAGTCATCATATTAGTGTAAAAATATCAGTTTTCTGCAACCCACCCAAGATTGTGCTTTGCAAATAAATGGATGCTCGACAGTGTAAGTACAAAGAGGATGTTTTACAAACATAGACTCGTTCCATTGGTCTGGATTGCATGCACATTACTGTCTAATGTTTTCATTTGAGATCACTGTTGCTGGCCTTGGATGTTTGTATGCCCACCAAAGTCTGAAAAGATGAACCAAAATTTGTGTTGCAAATTGCAACACTGGGAAATTAGGGGATTACTTCCTACTTCCTGTAAAGGGACACTCCACTTTTTTTTAGAAAATATGTTAATTTTTCAGCTCCCCTAGAGTTAAACATTTGATTTTTACCGTTTTGGAATCCATTCAGCTGATCTCCGGGTCTGGCGCTAACACTTTTAGCATAGCTTAGCACAATCCATTGAATCTGATTAGACCATTAGCATTGCGCTCAAAAATAACCAAAGAGTTTTGATATTTTTCCTATTTAAACTTGACTCTTCTGTAGTTACATCGTGTACTAAGACCGACGGAAAATTAAAAGTTGGGATTTTTTAGGCAGATTTGGCTAGGAACTATACTCTTATTCTGGCGTAATAATCAAAGACTTTGGTGCTGTAACATGGCTTAAATATTTTTTGCAGTCTTTAACTTAATATAAGGTCATAAAACCATGCATATAATCATTATACATGAATTTAAAATTATAACATGAAAGACTACTGCTGTAACTGTTTAAAATATCATGTCAGCTACCCAGACGTGATGTTTTTATGCATCTTTTTATCTAGATGGTAATAGGGACCGAACCCGGCGCTCTCCTCCATACTACGATGAATCTGAGCAAGAGGAACCGTTTCGAGTCTTCGTAGCGCTGTTTGATTATGATCCTCTGTCCATGTCTCCCAACCCCGATGCAGCTGATGAAGAACTGCCTTTTAAAGAGGGACAGATAATCAAGGTGCAACTCGGATGATATTAAATCATGTTAACACGACAATCCTGTTATTCCAACATCCCTCTCTTTTGTTTTATCTAAGGTGTATGGGGATAAGGACAACGATGGCTTTTATCGTGGGGAGATCCGGGGTAGGTGTGGACTTATTCCTTGTAACATGGTGTCGGAGATCCGTGCTGAGGATGATGAGACCATGGAGCAGCTTATGAAACAGGGATTTCTCCCTCTTAATACACCTGTGGACAGAGTAGGTAAGTGTACTTCACAGTTTAGTACAAAATGTCAATTTTACATATGATGCAAAAATATTCCTTATTTTAGTGTATAATATACTGTATATGTAGAGCAGTGGTTTTCAAACTGGGGGGCCCCAGTTTTATGAGATTTTATGAAATACGTTAATTTATCATGAATTCTGTGTAATTAAACCTAAAAAAAAATAAGGCTACTAACCAAAAGCACTACTTTTTTGTATAATTTAATGTTTTTTTTTTTATTAAAATGTTGAGTTTTAGAACAGTTTTTTGTCACAAATTTTCTTTGGGGGGCCGCGAAGGAATGCACCGTACACAAGAGGGCCACAAGCTGAAAAAGTTTGGGAACCACTGATGTAGAGCATTTCAAATGTTAGTATGCTACATTGTTGTCATATGACTAGAAACATTTATTTTGCCTGTCAATTTTCCCAGATTGGGTGCTCTTAAATATTACCATTGTAATATTTATTTTGACACATTTCACATTATTATGAGTTGTAATGTCACATCCATAATGCTGATATTGCCCTGTGGCTTATGCATATTCTGCTCAATATTCATACACCATACTACAGAAATTGCATGCGTAGCAATCTCTTTCAACATGAAAATTGATTTTCTACTCCTTATAAATAGAACAAAATAAGAGAGGTCGCCACCCTGTGGCCACAAGAAGAATGGTAGCCCTGTACGACTACGACCCCAGAGAAAGCTCCCCGAATGTGGATGTTGAGGTCTTAAAACACACACTCATATATATACATTTACTGTACTGTATGCATTTTCAAGTTATCGATCTGCTGAATGTGCTTGTTTATAATTGCTGATTATGTGCTTTCTGACCCAGGCTGAATTGACGTTCTGTGCTGGTGACATCGTTGCTGTTTTTGGGGATATAGATGAAGACGGCTTCTATTACGTAAGTTTGGTTCATTCAACGCTGTTATGTGCTGAACCAGCAGTAGCGTTATTTTCACGCTACCCTTATTTTTTTTTATTTAGGGTGAGCTCAACGGACATCGAGGCTTGGTTCCATCTAATTTTCTAGAAGAAGTGCCTGATGATGTGGAGGTCTATCTGACGGACTCTACATCCCACCACGGTCAGGACGAGCCAAATCCAGCAGCGGCTCCGCGCCCAGAGGCCAAACGGGTACATCATCGCCGTTCTCAACGCTAGGCCCCGTGTTCATTCATCTTCCGTTTTGAGTTTTCGGTCCACTCGCCGTCTCTCTGTGTTTTTTCTCGTGCTTGTTTGTTTTTTCGTTATGTGACCGTGGTGGTGGTGATTTCCAGTCCAACCTTTCTTACTTTAGGAAAGGAAGAAGCAAAGCCCACTTAAAACTGAGCAAATCAGAGCGTATTAAGAGAATGAACATTCGTAGAGCGTCGTCAGTGGACCGCCGGGAAAGGCCAAATTCCGTTCCTGCTACTGGACTATAAATCACAGCATAAAGCATCTTTGCACTGAAACATAAAATACTACTAAGAGAAACTGTGTGCATTAGTCAAAGAGCTTTGTGAAGTCCACAGGGTCTGTGGCTCGTGATTCGGGACTCACCTAATTTGCCATCCCTAGAGACACATGCCTGTTTTTTCAGAATAGACCAAGTACCTTTTTATATGAAAGTGAAATACGTTAGCCGAAATGTTGTATATCTTTAAAGAGGCTTTGTTTCTTTTTGTATGTTGCACATCATCAAAAACTCTATTTTTCAGATCATATAAACTAGCAGAACATGAATATTGTGCATCCCATCTCTGTTAGAGAGACTAAAATGAAAGCATTCATTCTGTTATTTAAACAAAAAGAAAATAAACGAACTGAAACAAATATGTATTTTTGCTATTGGACATTTAGTGGACATTTGTTCATTTGTGTGTATGTGTTGTTGTTGTTGTTGTTGTTGTTTTTTCATATTTGATGTTAAAGATGTCGTCGCTTTGGAATTGGATTTTTTCCCCACTTTAAAGAAGGAATATTGTTTATTTTGCACCCTAACAAACTCTTGCATTTGTAATTTGAGCAACTGGAGATACCAGCAGTCTCGTGCAGAGCTTTTATACAGATGTTTACATTTTTACAGATAAATTGTATCTTTGGAAATTTGCATTTCTTTTTTACATGCCTTTTACTATATAAACAATACACTTAAGTTTAATAAGGAATATTTAACATTCATCAAAAGCTGAGGTTTATTTAAAGGTGCACTAAGTTTTTTGCTGGCTATCAAAACAGATGTTTTAAACGTTATACTGAGCTTTATTGATGTGGATGAAAAATCTGGTTTACTAGAACTACTCTATATGCGGGGACATTTCCTAGTTGAATGGTCAAAAAATAATTTTATTATCTATGAATTAGAAAATGCGGACAAAACCTTTTTGAATGTTTTTCTATTTTAAGGTGCAGTGTGTAATTTTTTAGAAGAATCTCTTGACAGAAATGCAAAATAATATAAAAAACTATATAATTAGGGGTGCATAAAGACCTTTTTATAATGAACCATTATGTTTTTATTACCTTACAATGAGACTTTTTATCTACATACATCGAGGGTCCCTTATGTGGAAGTCGCCATTTTGTGCCGCCATGTTTCTACAGAAGCCCTTAATGAACAAACTTTTTTTTACTAAGTTTTCCGGTGGCGGCTACCAAAGCTTCTCCATGCGTTTCAAAAGTGAGGGGTGAGCAGTGGACTGAGCCGTTGGTTGCAATTCGCAACATCACCACTAGATGCCGCTGAAATGTACACACTGCACCTTTAACACCAAACGTGAGTGTCCCTGGTAAAGGGGGATATCTGGTCACCTTACTAGATGTGGACATTTTTATTAACTTATAATTAATTTATTTCACAACTGTATGTTAAAACAAAAGGTCAAAGTGTACTTGTTAAGTTAGTACTTGGATGGGATCTTTACATGGTGCCCTCACCTTAGTAGCATGCAGTATTTTTTTTATTTAACAGTTATTGGTCCAAAATTTTATTAATTTATGTTTTAAGTAAAACAATTACTTAGTGCATCTTTACACGCATCTTGTTTTATCTGCTAATTATTTTTAAATACAGTTTTTTTTTCTTTTAAACCAGACTTTTTCTGCATTAGCACTATTTTGTGGTATCTGCAGTTGTTTCCCTAATGTGTGCTTTGTACATTTTGTGCTTTCCAAACTGTTCTGGTGCTTGTATTATAATATAAGACTCCTTCCCAGCTTTTCTGACAACCAGTCAAACACAAATTAAATTAAGAAGTATTTTGGCAGCAGTCTCATTTGTTTTAAAAGATGTCTTGGTTAGAGCTTTAATGAAATAGCTGGGTTCAGGGTCTAAAGTTAACTTCATGCCATGCTGTCCAATTACAGTTTCAAATTTATGGCCATATACTTTATGTATCATTATCTCTATTGATTTTTATCTTTTATTTTTGTCATTTTATTTTGCTTGCATATACATGGCAAACAGCAGAGGTCACTGTGTCACTTGCTTTATACATGACATGAGCAATTCACTGTGAAAGTGAATTTGCATCTGTCACAAAAACATTGACACATTGTGATTTTTTCCCTCATATTTTGCTTTCCTCCATATGTGTCGCCACATGACATTTTGGAGATTTTTTTCTGGTTATACTTGGATCTTAATGAATACATATAGCCTACCTTTTCAATAGTTCTGCACTATAACTGAGCACTATGGGGCGGTTTCCCGGACAGGGATTAGACTAGTCCTAGACTAAAAAATGTAAGAACTGTCCAAACGAAAAACAACTTACACTGACATATCTTAAAATTAGGGCTATGAAAAGATTAATCGCGATTAATCTTAATATTATGTGTGTGTGTGTGTACTGTGTGTATATATTATGTATATATAAATACACACCTACATGTATGAATTTTAGAAAAAAAAAATATTTAGGCATATTTTTATTTGTATTTATAATATAAAATATATTAAAATAGACATGAATATATATATATATATATATATATATATATATATATATATACACAGTGCACACACACATAAATTATGCAAAAAAACTTTTCTTTGCGATTAATTACATTTAATCTTAGGTATAATTTTATTTATATTTATAAAATTAAAATATATATGAATATACATGTATATACAGTAGAGGCCAAAAGTTTGGACACACTCACTCATTCTTTATTTATATATTTTTCCACATAACAGAATAAAAATAATTTCGTCCAAACTATGGCATAACACAGATTTAATATTCAGTGCAAGTCATCAATTTAAAAAATAATATTTTTAAATACAATTTTAGTTTCCTAATAACAGAAATTAATCTGTTTGGCACAGGTATAGTTTTTTTCTACAAACATAATTTCATGCATTTAACCATACACCTTCAGATTAAAAGATTTTTAAAATCATAGCTAACATTTTAGTCAAGTGTGTCCAAACTTTTGGCCTGTACTATATATATATATATATATATCCTAATCCCTGTCTGGGAAATCAAAAACTGTTTCTTTCTTAAGATATTTCTCATTTAACTCTACTCTATATAATTTGTCCTGTGTGTAAGTCAAATGATAAGGCATACGATAAGCTTACTATGTAATATCCCATAATTTTCCCCTCCCCATGAATGTTTTATTACTATAGGTGCCTATGGAGAGTACAGTACCAGCTCCAGCTCCTGGGAGACCGGCCTCACCCATAGTGCGTCCTTTGCTTCCCGTTGGTCCAGTCCGACCGCTGAGCCCTGCTATTGGTCCCCGAGACCTGGCATCTAAAAAGAAAAAAGGACTGCTTTCTAAAGGGAAGAAACTCCTCAAGAAGTTCTCAAAGTAACGTACGAGTCTGACTTCAAATTCGAATGGCTTCAAAAGCATAAAAATCTCTCTCAAAAGGGAAACCGACAACCTCCAATGGGTCTACAGTGATTTTTTTCTCAAAATAAATCTAAATGACTTTCATTTGAACATGCCACGTACACAAAATAAAGCAGGAGCTTAGTATTTTCAGATTAATTCAGCTGTCGGAATGAGACATCTATCCATACTGTGATATAGCCTAGTTAGGGGCAAAGAGATGTTATTAATATTCCATCCATTATTTCCATTACAATTCCATTATATACCAAATCAAAGTGCTGGATTTTAAAAAGTAAATATTTATCCTAACAGATTTTAATGTTTGTTATGGTGTAGCAACAACTTGGTGATAAAAATGTTTTACAAAAGGCACTTAATATATGGCCTGATGTTACAGTAAAACCTCCAGACCATAACAAGTGCATTAGTCCAACAGACAAACGGACCACAATCAACTCTTAATATATTACCATTGAAAAGAGTTTTTAGATGGATGGGAAGATGCAAAAAGTCATAAGGTAACTGGCACAGTCTACAGTATATGAGCAAGTATTTTAAAACATTGCTGTGGCCTTCATCTCTACTCATGAAGTAGCCTATGACATCATTTTACCCACCGAAGATCTGATGGATGCACACATCAATCTTTGCCAAGTATTCCCTTACATTACATGCATCTTGCTTGCTCCATGATCCATCATTTCTGTGTTTATCATCAGAGAATGACTCTGAAGTGCTAAAAATATAAAGGAAAGTTTCAGTGTTTGCCTTTCAAATGCACAAGCGGTGCGTGTTTTTGGTGAATGACGTATGTGTGTGTTCCCTTTGCATCCATGTTTGTGCAACCCTATGAACCGAAACGGGACAAATGTTGTTCTAACTTGCGTGATAATGTGATGTGCTGCTAATTAAAGGTATTTCCTGTTCCTTTTATAAGTTAATAAGGGTGAAGATGTCTTCTCAAGAAGAAACGTTCAAGCAAAGATGTCTTAAAAACTGGTTTACATGTGCTTGGTTCAGGCTGGTCATGAGAACATCATCTATAGGCCAATAAGACATATCCTTGCTGCTGTTATCATTGACTGGTTTTCCTGAGGAGGCTGCTTGCTTTGGTACGCACAAACTTCTAGTCCATTTGCTGACAGGCCAGAGGACCTCGTACTATATATTTTCAGCTAGCAAAATATAGGTTGAATAATATACCCTCAGGTAAAACTGTACCTATGATGGCCCAGCTGTCTCAAGCTATAATCTAGTAGTTTACATTAAGGGCAAAATCTTTCACACACTAACACAAAACATCTTGTCCTATAACTGTAAAAGCAAGGTTGAGCCAACATGGGGATGGTATCTCACAATAATGCGGCCAGTTGGGTTTAGATTGCACTCTTGAATGGTTTAATCCAGGGTAAATGCTGTGTGTGCTGTTTTAAGAGTTGTTTTTTTAACAATTCAATAAAGTATTCTATTTAAGCATTTTATTTAATGATGACAAATATATAAATGACATTCATTTGAGGTGGACGGACTTTATTCTTGTTGAAGAAAGTCACAAGGTTGTGTTTAAAAACAGGGTTGGAAAGCTGTAAAGGAATGTATGAAATGTTTAGCTGTCTGTATAGCTTGCATCATTTTGCCAAAAAATCTAAACAAATAAATAAAAGAGATGACATATATTTTCATTTAACAGAAATATCTCTATAATTCTCATTTAAATCCTAATTGTGATTGGATGTTTATTTCTTTTGTACTTCGATCCATTTATAAATGTTTATACATAATTTACAGGTTTACAGACTTTTTTTAGTGATTTCTGATTTAATATTCAACCGTGTAAGCGTCCATCATGGTGTCCTCAAATATGCTCAAGTCTGCCTAATTACTGTGCTCGCGCTCTGTGAATTAAAGAAAAAAAAACACGTCTTGGTCTATATTTACCGAAATGGACTATTGTGTTGATGTGCATGTGTAGAACTGTATAAAATATACATTTTCTATGAAAATAAATGTGATATTTTTTAAGACTGCAGTTCGCATTTTCATGCCAAATCACAGCTCTGCATACGCCTGGAGATGGCAGTAGTAGCCTCAATATTTCAAAGTGCTGCTGTCATAAGTAAGGTGAGTCAAATTTGTTTAAATTACAAATGACGAGATGTCATTGTCAACATAAAGTATGAACCGACGGCTTAAAGCAGTATGTTTACGATTATAACTATATTGTAAACAACAATATGAGAGAGTTTGTCATATGAGGTGCTGTGATGTCATTGCAAATTGCATTTTCATTTTACGTTTTTTTCTTTATCGTTCATAACTTTTGTTTCGCCTTCTTCTTTATTAAATATATCTTCAAGTCAAAATAATCTTTCTAGCTGAGATTACAACGATTTGTAAAAATCTTTGAATCATCATTTGGTGTTTGGGTGAAAGTTGTAAACAAATTATCAGCATATTAACTTTAGCATGTGCACGATTAGCAGTATGCTATGTGGTTTGTACCTGTAACATTTGACTGATAGCAAAAATAAAACACTTAAACAAAAAAATGTAAACAATTTATAAATATATTTCATTAATATATTTTCAGGGCAAGTACAAACCTGAACTTTGTGGTGTGACCTGGATATTTGTTGAGATCGGTTTTGTAGATGTTGCGGATAAAGATTTGACTTCCTTATGTGCTGCATTTATCACATTTAATGCACGCACCAACTAGCAAATCTGTTTGTGGCCAATTATTTGTAAGTGGCTTCTGTCTTACACATTTGATCTAGTTTTTTGTACTTTGTGTTGTCATCCCGTCTGCTTCAAGCTCTGATGTTGCTGCTCAGACTGGCAAATTCAATGAATTAGTTAAAGGAGTAGTTCACCCTTCAAAAAACTAAAGCCACCAAAGTTTGTGTCTCTAGTCCATTGACTGTAAAAAAAAAGATGGATGGCGCGACGTCACCTCCCTCTATTTGAATGAATTGAAGCTAAAAATGTCCATCAAATGAACACCTGAACATATATCAGTGTGATATCAACTACCTGAAAGGACCAAAACCATCTTTCGGAAACTTTTATTGGAAGTGTAAATAATTTTTTTATTTAGAGCATTCGTTTGAATGGAGAGTGTGGGGTTTATGACTTATACTGCAGCCAGCTACCAGGGGCGATCAAAGAGCCAGATGCTTAACTTTTCAAGTGATTTGCCATACGCTAATGCTTTAAGTTTGTAAAACTATTTAAATTTAATTTAAATACGGTATTTTTTTGGTCTATAAGCCGCGTTTTTTTTTTTTTCATAAGTTGGCTGGTGCTGCGTCTTACAGTCAGGTGCGCCTTGTAAGTCAGTATTATGTAATTCAATGTATTATGTAATGTGGAATGACGAGCATGCGAACTTCACGCTAGCTTGTTTGGTTAATTTAACTTATTCAACCTTCCAGGTAAGTTCTGTATGCTATGGTATATCGTTTAAATAACTGATAACATTACTTTTATTGTACAGACATCTATTCAGCCTGCTGTTCTGTCTGCTATTGTTTAATTGAATAACTTGCCTTTCCAGATTAAATGTCTGTTCTTCGGCTTGAATTTTGTGAAATAACTTTCTAAATAAATGCGACGTGTAGTCCACTGTGACTTATATGTTATTTCGTCTTAATGACGCATTTTTGAATGATGCGGCTTATACTCCGGTGCGGTATGTTTCAATACTGAAACGAATATCACATTGCTTTTGATTGTTGATCATCTTCCACACAAACAAGCAGATTTTTGCTAATACTTTGACTATGGCTGCGTCTGAAACCGAAGGCAATGATTTAGACGGGATGAAGGCAGCTCCGGGAAACACATTTGGACAGCCTTCGTAGGCACGGTAATGGAATTAGAAATGCATTTAAATGGTGTAAAAAATAAAAATGTAACTTTATTTACACTAAATTTGTGACCCACCGCTTTCTTGGCCACCATTTTATTTTTTTGAACTCAATCAGGCTCGACCAGTCACATTCCCTGAATACCCCCCCACACACACATAGAGTATTGGGACAATGAAGCTAACTCAGGAGTCAGGAAGTAAAGCAAACATTGTATTCGGACGTGGCTTGATGCCTTCAGCCGCCTTTCCACTGCACACGACAAGCGATTGTCGGAGTTCGCCCCCCTAGTGGCAGTTGTAATGAAGTTTCAGTTTAATCATAACATGTGTAGTCGCACAAGTTAAAAAATTTGAACGCATCCAAAGCTTAAAACGTATCCAAAAATTACACATACGAAGATTGTCGGCACCTCAAGCAGCCCCTTTGCGACTCTCCATAGGAAATGAATGACTTCCGTGTTCAGTGGAAATGCGGCATTCCTAACTTGTTCAATATGCATATTGCCAAATTCACGTTCGCTGTAATTTCTATATATTGCAAAGCCTTATAGTGGAATTGATTCCTTCATACTCCTGATTTTGCCAAGTGGTTGATGTCCTCAGGGCAACATTATGCTGACCCTGGGACAACATTTCAATCAACCAATCAGGTTTCAGAAATAAGTTTACAGTTTGTTTTAAGTTTAAGCTTACAACCAGGATTAGGGTTTGGGGTGGGTTTAGGTTTTATTTAGAAAAGTGTTGTCCCTTGGGTCAGCATAATATGTTGCCCTGAGGACATATCTCAGTTGGCCATTCCTAAAAAATGCAATAAAAATAATACAGGTTTAAATCAAGGACAGATTTTTAGTTTTGGTTTTATTTAACGGCAAACTATCCCTTTAAAAAGAGCACTAGGAGAAAAAGAAGGAGAAGGCCGTGCTGAAATGCATGAAGACGATGAAGTGCGGGCCAGCCCTGCCCAAAGAAAAAAGGCAGAGCGAGAAATGATTATGCTCGTATATCATCGCGCTAGGCTTCTCTTGCTCTTGGCTCGGCTCTCCTAACATTCACGAATGAGCTGTAATGATCCCGGCGGGCCTTGGGCCAATGGATGTTTAAAATTCTGTCCGGCTTTGACCTCTCGATCAACGCCTTCTTTTAACAAGAGCCCTGAGCGGGGACACAGGTGCCTATTTATCTTCCTGCTCTTTTCGTGAATATTTCAGAAGCTCCTTCTCAAAAAAACTGTGTCGTACTGACCCCAGAATGACAGAACTGTGTTCTGTAGTGGGTTACTCATTGGAAGGGTCAGGGTCAGACACAATGGTGCACATTTGTCATCATCTTCATGAATACATTTGACTGTGCACTATTTGTAAGCTGAAGGCTGCATCAACCAAGTTGTCTGAAAACGAAGAGTCTCCTTATATGAACCACAGTGTGTGTGTTGACACTAGCTATTAATACTGAATGGTGGTACATTAAAGACTTTGTGTGCAATTAATACCTGTTATCAAAGACTTTCTGCTCTACTTAGAGGCACCTGCCGCATGCCACATAGGGTTTTAATGGGAATATGCATGAGGGAACCATTTTTTTAACAGCAATCAAAGCATGTCGATGCGAGAAACTTGAGCAGCGCATCTGACCCCTACATTTCCCAAAGGAAGGTGTAGAATGACATTGCAGGTTAGCAGTAACTTATCTCTTCATCCTGTAGGGAGTGGAGTGATATACATCCACGACACACACTGCAGAGTGCATTCATTCATCACCTGCATAGAAATTCAGTTCACACTTTGAGAGAGCGCCTCTGCTCAACTTTAACCATAGATCAACGTCACAAAGATTTGACGGCAACATCTGAGGCTCACAAACTCTATATGACTCTTCAGAGAGTTTTCAATACATAGACTGACGTACAGTTATTGCTTTGTTTATGTCATGAAATCATCCTTGGATGCATATTTTTTTGCATCATTTATTTATGTTTAGTGGTTCCTAAACTGAATAACTTTCTTTCTCTCTAGATAGAACAAAAATGTTTTTTCCCATACAGTGAAGGTAAATGGTGACCACGGGTTCACGGCTATCTCTAGTCCCCATTCACTCGTATCACAAAAGCAGCTTAGACTGGGTTAACTTTTTAAACTTAAAGACGATATTTACTAATTACTAAATTTGACCTTGATATTGTGGCTTTGTAAATATTCTGATTACTCTTTCTGAAATGTGCACGCTGGTTTGCCCTTTAACCGAATTCTGCCCCATCTATCTTTATGTAGCAAATAATTTTAATGCAAATAAAGCAAATGTTACTCATTACGGTGTGTATTGGTAGTGACATTTTGGATTTTGATTTATATGTGAAGGGTGGCCTAATCATTTAGCAACATAAAGTCAGTCATGGGGTGAGGTAGATTGAGATACACGGTCAGTGTGGTATATTTCATTTTCTAAGTAGGTTTACTGTCATCCCCTGTTACTGTGGCAACCCATCATTGCAAGATCTGCCGGGGAAAAGCTGGAGTAAATTGTAGGCGTGTTGTGCAGCTCATGCACCACAAATGCAATGCACTGTGATCAGGTGGAACAAAATTAGTAATGGAATAGGTTGTCAAAATGGGTCAAAATCACCAGCGGGTCAATTTACTGACCACCATTTCGTATTATTGCTACTAAGCCGTCGTTCACTTTTGAGTTCAGGACTCTGGGTGATCTAACACTGCTAACATCTGGACATCTGAGCAGATGGGACAGATATGATGATGCGATGTAAACTAGGCCATTGGGAAATTCATTTTCGAAAGCGTTTGTTTCAAGCTTAAGTCGTACCGCTGGCCGGGTCACCTGGTTGATTTGGAGGAACAGCTGAAGTACCTGCATGTGAGCAGTTGACGTGAAATTTCAATCAGTGAGTGTGTTGTACTGCTGTGTGACATGCTGTAGTAAATCTAAACAAGGTTTTTTTGTTCTGATGTAATTGTTGTACATTCAACCCCATAGGAAATGTGATCTCAATGGTTCCTGCTAGACATCAATGAGATTAAATGGAGAGCAAATAGGGATTTGTTTCTTAGATTGTGACCCTGATAAATAGTTATATAACATCTGTCTAATGTCAGTTTTAAAGATCTCAACAATGTCACACTATATTTTTAGATATGCCAGTCTAAAATATATATAAAGTGAATATAAATAGTTAAAGTTTTACACTTCGTTCACTCTAAAAAATGCTGGGTTATTTTCAACCCACCATTGGGTCAAAAAGGAACAAGCCCAGTCCGCTGGGTTGTTTCAACCCAAAATGCTGGGTGTTTTTAACCCATTGTTGGGTCAAATATAAGCATTTTCTGGGTTTATTTCAACCTAGCTGCTGGGCTCGTCCCTTTTTGACTCAATGCTGGATTGAAAATAACCAAGCATTTTTTTTTTTACAGTAAACTTACAATATACATAAAAAATTTTATATAAAATAATCAATGCACTCTAAGCATGCATGTTAAACATTTATAATCCACATGCCACAAACTAAGAACATCATCGTCAGTTGCAAGGATTGCATAAGACCTTCACACGAGGGCAAACACTTTTAAATGGTTTTAAATAAATAGTATTTGCGATGGGCAGCCCTTTGATTTAGTCTCTGCATTAAAGATTGGTACTGCATGTCCTTGTAGATGAATTTGTGGCACTTATCAGAACATAAAACCATACTTCATCAGAAAGACGTTATCAAACAATGTGGCAAAGGTACAGGTCATATGTTGTATTCTGACTGACAGAAGATTGATGATGCTATTTATTTATTATACAGTTCTCCTATAGAAAGAAATCACAAAGAGTTATTCACAATGTCTTTGAATACTGTATGGGGAAAGCTAAACTATTTTTATTAACACATTAAACTCTTATTAACTAACATTTGTTGAACTGTGTTTATTTTTTCTTTATCTAACTTTGTTTTCCAGTTTCCTTTGCACCTGTTCATTGTTTGTCTGGTTGTTTGGCGGTCAACAGGGGACGCTACAGTGCTGCTCCTCATTTGTGGTCTATTTGCCAAGAAAATGTATATTTATTTAAAACAATCTAGCCACGAAGTGTAGCCTAGTTAGTGGAATAAAAATGTATTTCAAATTTTTCTTTGCAATCTATTTTTGACGTGTGCTTTAATTATTTTCATTTAAAGTGCCTTTACGGCGCATATGCTTTGCTAGTTATTAGTTAGCCTATATATTCATGCACAGTACTTATTTACGTTCATCAGTTTAAAGTTAACCCTGTGAATTGAAGTTGATGGTGCTCACAGTAAAGTCAATAACACTGCTGGTAATATCTGTCCACGTGAATGAGTGAAAGCACAGCAGGCACCAGGGGCGAGTTGCAGCACATTACATGTATTTAATTTATTGAGGATTACGCGCGTGCAGTCTAATCGCCTAGACTCAAATGCGCATGCGCTCTAGAATCAGGGCTGCGCGCAATTTAAAAAAATGTTTAATTTTTAGACTCGTCGTGACTGAACAAGACTGATGTCATTTACCATGCACTCTAATTTTGTTTGTCAAGAGTCCTCCAAGAGTTACTTTCTTCAAAACTTGTTTTAATACTTCCAGGTGTTTTTAGTAATGTATCAGTAGGCTCCAGATGTTTTAGAAGTTTGTACAGATGAGCACAATGTTGCTGATGGTGATATCTTTGTATCTGTTCTACGCAGAAGGTAAGATTTTAATTCTTAAATCGTTAATTTTTTGTAGTTGCTGTTTTTACTGGCCTGATAATTTGAGTTTATAAACCTATTGAGATTTGTGATGTAGAGACTGTATTTTTATGATGTAGACTGACTCTGACTGAGAAATACGTTCGCAAGTCACTATTTTTTTTTTCTATTTGAGAGACATTTTCTCTGAATATTTAGGCAAAGATGGCTTTTATTTCAGTTTTGTGGTTACAAAAATCTCATTAATCATATCTGATCATATAGTTTGCATAATTTTTCATTATTAGCATATTCAAATTACACACATACACTTAATTAAAGTTATATTTATAGTAATAATTTAAAACAGCATATATTGACTATATATGGTTTGACTATAAATATTACTCTTTTGTTAAAATTATAATTATATTTAATATCAATATGATATAATATAAATAACTGCATAGTTGAAGTGGAATTATATAAAAGACAAAATTAAATGACTTTGAAAAAAACTTTACTGAGACCAATTTGTCTTAAATTAAAAACAATTTGTTTTGCCAAAAGTGTCTGCTAATAAAATATACCTAAATATAAATACAGCTGAGTAAACTCAGTCACATTTGGTCTGATTATTTTAGACAGTGTAGTGACATACGTCCATTTTCACCCTCAGGCTTATCCATTAACCTACTTTAACACATTGGATTCCTAAACTGATCATCAATTATATTGTTTATTTGACTGCTAGGTTGTTCCTCTGTACCGCATTTGAAGTCAATATGATGTCAGTAGGACAATGCATCACATGGATTAATGGTCATTGGGTTGATAGACAGAGTTAATCTTGGTACTGTAACAGTAAAGCTGCAACCCATTAAACATTAGTCAGTAGACCAAAGTAAATGTGTCTTATAGCATTGGTAAAAAAGTGACAAAACCTAGTGATTGTCAATGTTTACATTTAGACATTTAGCAGACACATCCAAAGCGCCTTTCAACAATGAGGAAAACAATATCTTAGGGACTATAAAAGTATGAACATAAAAATACAATCCAATATACATTACAATGCAAAACGAAAATGTACATGATGTTCTTCAACTTAAACATTGGTGCAGGTTGCATAATTTTCTGCAAGCTAATTATAATTTCCCTCAAGTAGCGATTTGTTTTTCGTGATTTGTTTTTGCAGCACTGTGAAGATTTGCATTTAGGAATAGCAATCACATGCATGTCACACAGACCAGCATTTGACAGGCTCCCTCAAAAACGCACAGCGTGTCAGGATCAACCTTCAGCTTTCAATGCTGCACTTTAGCAATCAGAAAGCAGTGTATACTGTAGCCCCTGCTGCCTGTCAGACGGGAAAGGTTAAGCTTCTCTCCCAGATGAGTGATTTGACAAGCTGCTTGTCCAGACACCAGAACACCTGATCAGAGCGATGTTCACTACTTTTGCCTCCCCTGCGTTGCTTTATATACAAAATCATCCAGAATGATGCATTTTTTTTTTTTGCTATAGAGTGCAAGATTTTGCAGACATGACATCTATGGAAATGTTTTTCGAAAAGATTACAGACTAGCACATCGGGAGAGGTTCAAACATCAACCGAATGATGGGTTTTGGCTGACAGCTTTAGACCAATCATTATTTTTTGCTCTGGCTATGAATGAGAAGGGAACGTCGCATACCAAATGACTCTCAAAACACAACTCCGCACTATAGTAATAGCATGGGCGGTGAAGTATAGTCGCGTTGAATGCGATAAAACCATTTTGAACGCATATTTACCAAGCATAATGTTCTGTGAAAGTAACCTTTGGTTTTTATGGTGCATTTGACTGAAAGGTTTTATTTTTATCTGTGTATAATACACATTCATCTAAAATATGTACAATCATAATGTGTACAGTGTTATGAAGATGTACTTTCTTGAAATCGAATTTAAGGCATTTATTATATTGCATTTTTTTAATATCGCAGCTATCAATGACACTTTTTATACTTTCCCAGGGCTCATTTTTACTTGCGTTTGGCAATTATAGTTTTAAAGTACATTCAATACATTCATATGTATATGTTATATGTATAATATACCATATCTAGAATGAAACATGCAAAAGCTGTCACTGGGACGAAACCCTTTTAAAATGTCCTAATTTAGGTACAGATATAGTTGGTACCAATATGAGGAAAGGTGTACTTTTTGGAAGGAGACAGCTTTTTTAAACTAAGAGTGAATATTTAATTTGTAAACCTATCTATTATGCTAATTAAATGTGTTGCATTGTGTTAAGGAATGAAGGATGTGGACTTGTCAGAAGACCCGGGGTCACTGCCCCCCCTCCCTGTTCTTCCAACTGTAAACTATCAGATTATCAATGCAGACCACCTCCTCCTCAGAGACATAAGTCAGGACGCCATGGACAACTCCAGCCTGAGGGCCCAAACCCAACCTTTCATCCTCACCGGACTGAGTGGCCAGCCAGCCGTAAATGTCAGCTATGGTCCAATATCTTTGGAACAGTCTATACCGCTGAATATGATCTACACTGGCCCCAGGATCCGACCATTTATACTGGCCCGTCAAGTACGATCATCCGCACCTACCTTATACCTGCTGTTTTATGCAACAGGCAGTAGGGGGGATGCGAGTGAAAATATCCCAAAGCAGAGTGAAGGAGGGTGTATTTGCGTTACGGCGTATGCCTTTTGGGAAGCCAGGGAGGTCATGGGTAGCTGCTCCATTCCTGCAGATGGCGGTTTTTGCTTGGTGAACTTAAAGCCAGAGGCAGCGTGGTTCAGCCCTGGAGGTGGTAGATCTAACTTGGAGCAGAGGGGAAATGTTGCTGACCTTTACTACCAGTCCAGACCAAGTCCTAATGGTCAGTGTGTCCCTCAAGACAGTAAGCTGAGGCACAGTGAACTGGGACGGCAGATTTTGGGATCCGCCATGAAGAGGATTGGGACTGTGAACCTTCTGCGTTCTCCTCCGGGAAATCCCACATTTATGCGTTTGCGTCTTGGGGGTGCTGTCATTATTCAGACCTCATCGAAGCCACTGAAGACCACAGACACAGCCACCTTTTACGTCTTCCTGTCAAGTACATCACCGGTTGAACATTTTGTACTCAGGTAGGGTAACTTTATCTTTTATCTGCTTGTGGGTGATTCTAACGAAATCCAGATTTAGAAGGTGTCCAGCATCAGAATTTTTAAAAAGCCCTTGAAGCCAATTTTTTGCACATGTAAGATTAAGGTCTGAACTTACTATAACCATTATTTTTAGAGGATTTAAATAATATTACCTATAGAATTATTTAATTTTTTTAGATTATCATTATCAAAAATGATCATTACCGCAACATGATATTACAATTATGTACAAACTCATGTTTGAAGAACTGCTTACCTGGTAGCCATCTTGAGTGTCACAGTCAATTATGTCCCTTCCAACATTTTTTTTTTAAATGTTAGTTCTTTGAGGGATTAAACAATGATTGAAAATTGTTGCGGATGATGAGAAAATTGGTCTTGGACACATTTATATTCCTTATTATTGTCTCTACATTTACCAATGATCACCAAATACCACATGTTTCTTTACTGTAAATGTTTATAGTATAATATGCACTGAAGCTTTTTATTTTATAGATTTTTTAATTATAAATATTTCCATGTCAAAGAACCCAAATCCAGTCATGGACACGTTGCGGTAATGAAAATTTTCCCCTTAAATGTGAAAAAAAAACTACAAAATTGGTTTGTATGATGTCATTTGATATCATGTGCAAAATAGTACATGAAGAGATGTTTGGAACTGTATGCTTCTTATTTTGATATTTTACTTTTTTATCAAAATATTTCATGACACCTCATAAGTCTAATTTCGTGAGAATCACCCTCATGTGTTAAAGTGATGCAAAAAGTGCTGTAAAAGTGTCTGGTACATCTAACCTGGCTTTTTTAGGTCATAATATTTTCATTTGCTGCTATTTGAAATCCATACACATAATGCACTGATGAAATAGGATTTACTCTGTTTAGGATTATATGGTTTTCTCTAAAGGAAAAACAAATGCCAGCTGTTTTCCTGGAAAGAACATTGGGTCAGGCAAAAAAAAGGCAGGGAAATATTGTGGATTGAGATAACAACACCCATTTGGAATAGTAGTGTGTCATGGAGCCAAAGTTGTGCAGTTGTCTCAATGCTCAAGAAGCTTAGTGGGAATTTAACAAAGTATGTGACACTTTATAGACGAGAGAATGTAACGGTCCCACAGATTACCAAAATGTAATAACCCTGCTCCGGCTCAATTCACTTTTCCAACTGGAGGAGTTTCAAAAGCACCATTCCATAAATAGAAAAATATTGTGGAAATTACTTGGCAGCTTTCATTTCTTAACATTCTACTGTTAGTGTGGCTTCCCTCCCCATAAATAATGCATCAACTTAATGGAGCAAGAAAACAAATAACTACTTGAGTCCTTAAGGCAGAAATGAACATATTACACAGAGAGCTCTATCGTGCAAGAACACACAGAGCAATCTGTTTTTATAAGTCTCGACTCACAGCAACGGAGGCAGAACTCAAATTGGTTTTATTAGCATGTTTGACTAAAGGTACTGTTCTTTACCTTTAATGTTGATTTTAGCAAATCTGTTAGCATTTGGTTAAAGAGGTGCATTTCTTATTTAGACTGATTTTAAAGTATTTTAATGGTATTATTGAGTGGCAGCTGAACTCTCAATATACCAGCTGAGCCGCCAGTATCCACCCTGTACTTCATTGGGGTCTTATAAGGTTTTCTTTGCCCCCGGCCCTGGCTCAAATGGACATTCACTTTAGGTGTTGGCGGCAAAAGGAAGCAAAGGCTTGTATCCCAAAGAGATTGATTTTATCCCAGGAAAAATCTCTGCCCCACTTTACTACTCTCTCTGAGATTGAGTTCAAACCCCCGAGGTTATGATAGATAATCCACACACTGATTGAAAATTAGTGATGTCATTGACCCTTCAGAGATCTGCGCTCTCTTTCATTCTGTCCCAGGTATTTCATCTGAAGTCTGCCTGGAGGATGTAAACTAACATCACATATCTACTAAACATCACAGGTGTTATGAAGTGCCTTGTGCTTTACAGCAGGATAAAAGGAAATCCATATATGGGTCTATATATGTTCGTGCTGAAAGTGATTGAGATTGCGATTGAATGGCAATTTTGAAGTATATGAAATAAAAAATGTGTTATTAAAACAGTTAAAAAAATGAACAGTGTAAATATGCAAATATGTAAAGGTATTTTGAAATAAATATAGGGATCCAAGTGAAAAAATGTGTTTTAAAGTCTGCATGAAATAAAAAATAAAAAAATATTTTTTTATTGAAATTCTGGGATTTTTTGAAAGGGCTCTGTGAGGCTGTTTACACTTGGCATTAACATGCATTTCATCTATCGGATCACAAGTGGACGAAGTTAATGCCAGGTGTAAACGGTGTTCAAAACGTTTTGAGCTCGTCCACTTTCGATCACTTTCAGCCACATTCAGAGGTAGTCGAAACGCCTTTCGATCGGATTGCTTTTGTAGTGTAAATGCACATGTGGTTGAATGTGTTCGAACAGCCACACGGACCGCCTTCTCTCCGCCTATTTATCTAATCTGAGGTACTGAAAACAATGTTTTACGTCTTTTCTGACTTTTGGCGCGAACACACAGTGTACAGCACTATTTTTAGCATTTCATTGATAAAACTAAAGCGGCTAATCTCCGCAGTTTCATTTTGCATTGCGCTGAAAATTCAGAAAAAAGCTCTTAAATATACATAAACAAAACACTGTGCTGTATGTTTACTTACTATACAAGCAGCGGACTCCGAAATAATATTAGTTCGCGTCCATATAAACTCATAATTACTCCCGCTCATGTTTAAATGACAGGAGAGGGACTCGCCCACTGTCTCGACAGACCACACCCTCACTGTATTCAGGACAGAAGCGGTCGAAAGTGGACAAAAGAGACGGATTTAAATACCAGGTGTAAACATGATGCGTCTCTCTCGTCCACTTGTGATCTGATCAATGAAAACACATCTTTATACCAAGATGTGTTAGTTTCATTATTTTTGTTTTAATTGATGTGCCCTCGTTATTGTAATCAAAAACGCAAATCTCCTTCCCTCCTCAAAGCGATCTTGCTTTAACTTCGGTCATGAGGAATGACGCGGGGCCTGGGAAATTATCAATTTGCAAGTAGCAACATGACCCAACTTCGAATGATCCTATCAGTTTTTGATAGACGAAATCAAGTCCCGCCCTACCTGTTTTTCTAATTTCAGAAGTCGTTTCACTTGGATAGACGTCATGACAGGGAAAATAAGACAAACGCTACTTCCATTTCATGCCGACTTTAAAGGGCCAGTTCACCCAAAAATGCTAATTCTGTCATCATTTACCCATCCTCATGATGTTACAAACCTGTATAAATGTTTTTGTTCTGATGAACACGAAGGAAGAGATTTTGAGGAATGTTTGTAACCATGCCGTTCGTGAGCCCCATTCACTTTCATAGTAGGAAAAAATAATACTATGGACGCGAATGGGGCTCACGAACTGTTTAATTACGAACATCCATCAAAATATCTTCCTTAGGGTTCATCAAAAAAACAAACAAAATTTATACAGGTTTATAAAACAAAGGATTTATATTTGTTTGACATATTTTTATACTTAAAGTGCACCTATTTCATTGTTTAATAACAATGTTATTTTGTGTATTTGGTATAATACAATGTGTTTGTGTGGTTTATGGTTAATAAACACATTATTTTCCATATAACGTAAATTTTTGTAGCTCCAGATTTCACTCTCTTCCTAAAACGCGATGATTTGAAAAGCTCTGTGTCTTTGATTGGCCAGCTAATCTGTACATTGTGATTTGCCTGAATACCTCTGACGTAAGCCGGAAATGTGACGCTCCTTACCATGTTTGAAAGATTCGGTGACAATGCAATGCTAACAGGAGTTAACTTACAGAATGTGAGTACAAGCGGAGGAATTATAATAATGTCAGTCTTGTCTACATCACCAATCCCAGGAAGTAAACAGTTGCCTACAATCCGTGTGTTTGTTGTTGTCCAAGAAAAGAGATTTATGTTGGAGACGATAACTCGCATCATCGTTTACTTTGGTATAATAGTTACTTTTTGTATATCGTTAACACACTTACACACTAAAGGGCATTTAAAAACATGAATCAGACAATGGGTGCTCTTTAAATAAAAAGTAGTCAAATTGGAAAATAATTCAATTTCATCAGCTTTTATTTGACAATGCAGTGAATACAAGTAAGGGTATATAAATATATTACATCACATAATTCTTAATAAATCATAACAATAAATGTATAGTATTCAACAGTTTTCACAGGTGTTATTAAATTCTATTTTATTCTGTTTTATATTTGATCCTGCAGGCACAGTGCCCCACATCAATATTCTTCCATCTTTGATTTTGTGTCAGAGATTTATTCCATCAAGATTCTCATTATAGATTTGGCTGAATACTTTTGCCACTGATGCATACAGTGTTTCTTCCAATGGCAGACTACACCAGGACACAAAGTGTCTCCCTTCTGTCTCTTTTTCCTCTTTGTCTTTCTTCATTATAATTTCTTTCGTCTCTTATTACATTATTATTACACTCCTGTCTTTCATTGTTTCTCTCTGTTTCCCTGTAATGAAAACATGGGATAATCCAACTGAGGGCATCACATGTCTTCCAAAATTACACGTCTGCCCTGATGATGATGATAATGTAAAATGGGTCAAGATTAGACTGTGATCAGTGCTTTCCCTGTTTTTTCTTTCCCAGTCAAATCCTTCAAGGGTTGATAGACATGCACTTTCCAGAGATCTGCATATAACAATGAACTGATATCACCAATGATATTTATATATAAAAGTTGATAATGTAATTGTTAAAGATTTTATCGTTATTTAGTCACGTGTTGTTCATTTAACGACTTTGTATTGAAACAGGCTAAAATTTAAAGGGGGCATGCACAAGACTTTTTTAAGATAAATAAATCTTTGGTGTCCTCAGAGTATGTATCGTATGTTAAGTTCTAGCTTAAAATACCATATAGATCATTTATTATAACATTTTAATATTGCCCCTTTGTAGGGGTAAGCAAAAGTGTGCAGTTTTTGGGTGTGTCCTATTAAATGCAATGAGCTCATCTCTGCACCAAAGGGCAGTGCAATGGTTGGATAGTGCAAATTAAGGGGCGGTATTATCCCATTCTGACATCACAAGGGGAGCCAAATTTCAATGGCCTATTTTTTCACATGCTTGCAGAGAATGCTTTACCAAAACTAAATTACTGGGTTCTTTTTCACATTTTCTAGATTGATAGAAACACTGGGGACCCAATTTTTTAGCACTTAAACATGAAAAAAGTCAGATTTTCATGAGATGTCCCCTTTAAGTTATTTACTGATTTATTCAACGTTATTGACCTCTTATGATCTTACAGCTCGAAAACAAAAGGCTCTGACCCGATGTGGATGGGTCTATGATCAGGCCAGAATTGACTGATGTAATAAAAAATAAGCAGTTTAACCTACTCATTGTCACACATTGTATTTAGCAATTTTAGAAAAATTGGAATGCACAGCTTTGTAGGAGTTGTATGCTTTATTAGTTTTGTCAGTTTTATGGTGCATTGTTTTTGAAGCTTTAAAAATTCAAAATTTCTTAATTTGTATTTTATGGGTTTGGAAGTTGCTCGAGGGGAAGTAAATAATGACAGAATTTAAAATTTTGGGCAAACTAATCCTTTAGCGCCAAATAAAGGGGCACGTGTCTGTTTACCCCAAAGCATTCTGGGAAAATAATCATTAAACACACATCTGTATTTGTCAATTTACTGCACAGTGACTCAATCGCGCATGTAGCTAATGAATCACATTCGAGATGGGCAGCATGAAAATCTGTTGTTTTTGAGGCATGTGGTGTGTAATAGATAAAAAGAAAAGACGGATGAGAGGGTGAGCAAAGATAATGCGGTGTGTCACGACGCTGTCAGCCACAATCATTCTGCTTTTTTTTGCCATGACCCGTTTCCTCTCTGGCCGCAGAGACTCTAGAGACTTCTGGAAGATGCTCACATGGCAAGATTCCATGGTCTCTAAGTCCCATCAGTGAAGAGGAGGGACAGATGAACTGTCTGGCTGCTGGATAAACCCAAGAGACAGAATCAAGCGAAGAAAAGAAGTATTTGGCCACTGAATGGTGGACATGTGGCTGTTGTAGCCGAGCCGAATGAGACCGAATGATTTCTCCTGAGCTTGTTACTCGCTCACGTAGTGTAAGAAAAACGACATTGTTAAATGGCCAATAGCTCTAACTTGGACTGTCTACAGAGATTAAGTCAAGATTTCAAATTGGCAAGGGAGCCAGAGAGTTGAGTGTCCAGTAGTTGAATGCTACTGGACCCCAATCCGGGTCATTGAGTGTTACAGTATACTTCTAGTGCACGTCTATAACACACATGCCCGCAAGCAAACATTCAGTGTTGTTATTAAACATTTTCATGAAAAAATATGTGAATGTTTATTGCTCGAGCATGTGTTTTTCTCCTGTAATATTGCCTAGAGGCAGCTACAAGCACTGCAATGTGCTTACATTTTTACATGTACTTTAGTCTGTGATAAGTCTACGTTCCATAAGATTCACACTTAAGAGCCGATCTGCTCCAACATCTTTGCGAAATTTGTATTTACGTAACTTTAGCAACTCCAGTGATGATTTTTTTCCTCAAAAGTGCTTATTGTGTCAACCCTATAGTACCTTTTAAACATTATTTACATCTAGTAAGTGGAAATGATAAGCCCCACCACTTCGCTATAAGTTGCATAGCACCAGCCAATCAGATTTAAACTTAAAATTTCGTCTGTAATTGGTCTGCTTTACTTACAGTATGTGTGCAATATCCATTAGACGGTCAGTGAATATTGGTTTTGTTACGTTTATGTAAAACGTACGTGCACGGTCGGACGCACAGCCTTACAAAGCTATTTGTACGTATTTGACTCGTACGTGTAGACAGACCATAGACTGTAAAAAAAGATGGACGACGCATGTTTACTCTCTTCCATTGGTGAAAAGTGAAGCCGCCAGTGTCCCGATATGGCGCTGACATCTTGAGTCTGCGCTGTAGCGATTTCGGGACCAGTCATGCGCAGTAGTGAGCTGGAAGTAAAGCCACGAAATCAAGACCCCGCCCTCGCTCTCGCAGAATGCGCATATCACATGATATCACAGCTTTCAATCATGACGTGACACAACTGTTTTTATATCATTAAATAACCAACTAAACACAAACTTATTTTAAATACAAACATTTGAATTTACATCAGCGTGATAAAAACTACAGTAAATGATAGAAACCAGCTTCGGAAAAAAGATAATTGAAGTGTAATTCATTTTTTTGTTGGTCTCAAGTCCCATTGAATAACATGGGGAGACGGGCTTTATGACCTATACTGGGACCAGTCACTGGGGGGGCGATCGAGACGTTTTGGCTTCACTTTTCAGGGCTTGTGCGGCACGCTTGAGACAGACTTTCAACGCATGCTCATTGTGATAAAATGCAATGCATGTCCTGGGCTACATACTACATTCTTCTGTATGCGCATGTGTGAGTGCGACCTACAGCTAACTAAAAATTTGAAGTGCGTGCGTACTACTTTGATTACGAAATGTGTGTCATGCGTACTGTATACCTCTAGCTTATCTTTTCATTGATGTTGTATGTGTATTTTTTCTCATAGAGCAACATCAAGAAAAGGCATGTCATTCAGCCGAGCGAGACCCAGTGACGCCAACCTGTGGGACATCACTCTGGAACCAGGGAGAGGAAGCGATTCTCAAACCATTTCGGTGACCTGCCAGAAAAAAGGCACATTAACTAGTAAAAGGCAAGTCGTATGTCCACAACCCTCATCATGCTTTGAAACTACTGAACCACATGCTCTTGTTGGCTCACATTTCAAAGTCATTTCATTGTTAAAAAGCTTTTTGTGCCCTTGCACATTGCCAGCTGTGGTCTGTTCCTCTGAAACTGTGAGAGTTTAGTGACAGATTGCAAAATAATTTTTCGACGGAAAAACAACCTTCTAATTTCTTTTCTCCTCATTGTTCGGGCACTAACAGATGTTCAGACAACCTGTTTTCCTTTTCGGAGGACGGTATTTTGAATTAAAATTAAAGACCATCTTTTTCTGGTTAAAAAGGTCCAGGTTAACCATATTTACCTTGCCAGGCACTTATTAAATATACAACGTAGTGGAAAATCTCGGTGCTTTGTTAGCTGGTGATTTCATGATTAATGGCACAAATCAGTTTTATAAGGTAGGTGTCCATATAGAAATCAACTGGAAAACTTCATAAAAATTTGATATTATTCCATCACTTCAGTGTCTGGTAACCTCACATCTCCTCTGCTGTTATTAAGAGGAATGAGCTCATATTAAGTAGAGAACAATGAGTTCATATTACTTCTCTGCGTCTCAGAGATCGGCTTGCTTTTCAAATAAAGAGTTTCGAGTGTTTCTGGATCGCATTCAAATCCGCCACGAAAACTGCAAGCGTCTTGTTAATAAGATCCTCCATCTGGGTGTCACATTTCTATTGGTCTCATTGGGTCTTGGTTGGTGCCTGTGGAGATGGGCTGTCATTACTGATGCAGATTACAGCTTCTCTTCTCAGTTTATTTCAGTGTCTCTACGCTTCTAGTTTTATTGTAAATTCTATATGCCTTAGGTAGTCATATTACAGCTAGTTTATTGTAACATACACTAAACACTTTTTCGTTTGTAAAGCAATAAGATCTCAGTATTGAATATAGTCAGTCATAAATATATTTGTTATATATCAAAACTCCAACATAAACATTTTCAACTTGGTTTGATTTAAAAAAAAAAACTGTAATAATAATTGTTAAGGAATGATTATACACGGTCAGAAAAAATTGTCAAAATATGTACCCCAGCTGTCACTGGGACGGTACCCTTTCAAAAAGTGCACCTAAGGAGTTCATATTGGTACCTCAGAAAAACATATTGGTACCAACGAGAGTTTATTTTTATCTTAAAGATACATATTAGTATATCATATTGGTAAATACATATCTGTACCCAATGGTACATATTAGGAGCTTTTTAAAGGGTACTGCCCTGGGTACATATATAATAGTGTAGGCCTATTATTTTTATCAAACAATTATTGGTCACACTTTACAATAAAGTTGCATTTCTTAAAAATAGTAAATTCATTGGTTAACATGAACTTACAATGAGTAATATAGTTTTTCTGCATTTATTTATCTTTGTTAATGTTATTAATGCCATTAGAAATGTTATGTATCAACTAGTTTAGATGCAAAACCCTCTAAATGCGTCTGACGTGTTTTAATTTTTTAAAGTTATCTTTAGGTTCAGTAATTTTACTTTAATGGCAATGAAAAGGTTATTAGTTAGTAATTGAAATGCCTTATTTGACTGCAAAACCCTCTAAGTGCATGCATCCACTTTTTTGGTCAACACAAACAGTAGTAATTATTTGCAAAATCACTAAAGATGGAACTAGAGACTAGGCATGGGCCGGTATGAGATTTTGATGGTATGATAACCTTAAGTAAAAATACCAGGGTTTCACGGACTGGTGTTGCAGTATTGCCATTGCAACACTAAAATGTGTTATTTTCAAATGTCTGCATATTCCAGGTAAAAATAAAACCTTAAATTAAAATATTATTTAAAAGAATTATAAAAAAAAAAATATATAGAATTATAATATAACATTTAATGTAAACATCAAATCAATCACATTACTTAATTATTAAAAAAATTGTGTAAACACAGCTTATACCTTGAAAACGGTATCACTATTTTTGTGGTTTCGAAACCTTGACTCTTTAAAACCTCGATATACATTGAAACCGGTAACCGGCCCATGCCTACTAGAAACATGAGATGGCGATTTGTGGCTCTTGGTAAAATGTTACCCAGTAATGGAGTGATTAAACTTATTCAATAATGTACTTGTGTGTGCATATACAGTTAAATACTACCTGTGGTCATGCCCCCTCCAATTTAAAATAATGTAGTTTCAAGAAAAAAAACAAGGTTTTTAGCTGTCACTAAGAATCTGTTCTGTGCATGCAGCTACCCAGATTGAATGCAATTACAGTACTAGTGAATGACCACCAGGGTCACCAGCTGTATCTCCTTCTTAGGTGTTTTCCCCACATTTTTCCGCAATGACCCACTTATCTGTAACAATCCCGAGTGCATCAGCATGTTAGACCGGCTCGTTCAGCACAAGATTAGAGCAGAGATCTCCAGTCTTATAGCCACCACATTAACTATTAAAAAGCCAAACTGAGAGAAATTCACTGCGTGACAGCAGTGATGATGGAAAAGGGTCAGACAGTGGACCCAAATCGTTGCTAAATCACAGGACGCTTGCCTTATTTTAAGAGAATGCATTATAAAAATGATTGTAGGGTAATCAAATCCCGAAAGAAAGTGCCATCATGAGAAACCTATACAGTACATAATCCACACCACCATTACGTGAGAGCTGCCAAAGTAATGCACAAACCATTAGGAATTGCAAAAACGTTTGATTTTTGTTAGTAAAAGCACTTTATTGAAGCAAATTCCAGCAGAAAGTCTGAATGTGAGCTGAATTATGAAATAAGCGTGAACTTACGAGATGCTCGTCGGAATGCTGAATGTTTTAATGCTACTAAAGTGGAAGAGAGGCTTCGTCTCTACTGATGACTGATTTTACACTGTCCTCTTTGACAGTGTCTCTATTTTACCCAGTTTGATGTGGAGTTGTCACATGGATTGAGATCCAGATGTTTGATTTTCAGGGGTCTTCTAGAGGTCCTGCAGATGGATTTTGAGACAGAGGAGCAGAGTGATCAATTAGAGAGCCAGATGGTCACGTGGCGACTGGAGTTGCCTGGAAACATGATTCGGGATGAGGGGACTATGAAGATCTACACCATCCAAAGAGATTACGTGGGCATAGCGCCACTGATCTCGGTAAGCTATAGTATGTGTGAATATTTGTGTTTGCGTTGATTTATTAGCTTCTTTAATGTGATGATCATGAGAAGCCATATCGTTTTTTATAGAAAGTTTTTGTTTACTCTTCCTTATATTGGTCCAAATCCAACTTTTGAGGTCAATGTTTGTAAGGTTGTCACACAGAAACATGCTTTTGTTTAAATGCTTTTGACACTAAAACAAAAACCTTTATATTGTACATGCCACTTCTTCTTCACTTTGATTTTCCTTTTATCTTCCCCCGCTATTGGTCAACTACTGTATGACCAGGTGTCATTTGGAAACAGACCTCTTTATTTATAGCAAATTAAACATCAAGCATTCAAATATATTCAGTGAAATAGCTTTTATAGCGCTTAAATGGCCAATGCAAATAAAAGAGATTTTAATTCACCTATTATACAGCCAGATGACATATTCATTTAAAAGATGGACTGTTTCACAGCGTGACCCTGTCCGCTGGCAGAGTGGGATTTTGTCCGTAACTTTTCAAATCACAGTCAGCATCTGCTGTGCTGCATTTGGACGATGTTCGCTGGCATCTGTTGGGTCTGGAAGTTAAATCTACACTCAAACCTAATCATCCAAACCTATTTGTCATCGGCGCGGCACACTGTAAGATAATCATTAGATGGTATTAATCTCCCACTGACTTTGACAGATGCAGCGCACGTCTCATTCAAGATCGTTGCTGTGACATTTTTGACCCATTTAAGATATTTGCTGAATAGAGACGTCTATAAGAAAATGTATTATGTGATGAGAATGCATGTACTCTCTGTAATTTTACAATTGTGTTGGGATTTTAGGGTTTTTTATTCCGTTCGTGCCCATTTTACTTTTGTAATGTGACAAACTTCTGAAGGAAAACAGGATATACAGTGTGGACAAAATGTAGAGACTTACTTTTTCAAAAAGCCCGACCTAAAAGTGGTTTTGCTTAAGCAATGCTTGAATAGCATTTTTACTATTGGCAAACATTAAGCAGAAAAGGAAGAGGAAGTTATTACAATTTGATTAAATATTATAACAGCAATTATTTTGAAAAGTGTGAACCCATGAATCATAAGATAAGTCCAGGAAAATGCATTAGGAAATCAAATAGGGTGGATTTTGATTACATATTGACTTGAAAATATGATACAAAAGCTGTCACTGGGATAGAAAGGTCTTAATATGTAGCATTTAGGTATAGATATGTATACATTTGCTACAAAAATGTCCCTTTGAGGTAAAACATATGCACTCTTTATGTACAAAGGTTTACTTTTAGAAAGTGTACCAGGGTTTCCCGCAAAAACTTTGTTAGTTAAGGTGGTATTGGACCCGGGGGCTTGGTTATCAAAGTATGCGTCATGATGAAAATGAAAATATTTTTATTAAAAACACTCAAACAAAACTTAATTTTGAAGAAACTATGAAAGAAAATGAACACATACTAGAATATTAATGAATTAAATGTTTTTAACAGATACCTCTAATGGGAATAGCTGCATGATGAAGTGTAACTAAAGGGTTAATAATACAAACTAAAGCAGATGTTGTAGAACGTCTGGTGAACGATGATAGATAGCGCAAAGACAGTAAAACGGATTATTTTACCACTATTAATTACATTATCTTAAAGGAGTGTAACTGTAGCCTGTAAATAATGCACATAAATAACGTGAGCAAGGGCGCTCAACAATTATATCGAATCAACAGGCACGTGCAGCTAGCAATTTGCTCAAACAACAAAATCACCAGCTAACTTACTTTAAATTTGCAAGAACTATAGACTCATACAATAACGGGCTTAAATAAACCCAAAACATAAGTCAACTTACAGTTCTCACGGACACGCGCATCTGCCCTATTCTCCGAGATGTTTTATCAACTGGCTAGTTATTCTCCAGACCGTGACGGACCATGTCGTTCTCTCATTTCGGCCATGTAGTGCACGTGCCCACTCGCAGTGTGTAGCGCGTCTGCGCTATCCTCCGAGATGCACTTGACGGCCTTTTGTGCAGAGAATGTTTTATTTTTTTGGACGACCTAGTTAAGGCGGTAGGGTTTCCCAGCTTAGGCGGGCCACCCGAACTGCAAAGTGCTGCTGGAAACCCTGTGTACTGCCCCAGTGACAGCTTTCTGAGAGTGTACATATTGTACCTTATTTATTTAATAATTATTTTCATGCAGGACACCGAGGTCCTAAACACAGCTGTGCTAACCGGAAAGAAGGTATCTGTGCCTGTGAAGGTTTTGGGAGTGGAGGCTGACGGCTCCATCACTGACATCACCAACTCCTCTCGCTGCAGGTCTTCAGACCAGGATGTCTTGAAGGTAATGTACTGTACTGTATGTCAAGGTCAGACCACCTCTGCCAGCTTTAGCAATCTCACACTCCGTTCACTTCCTATTAGCAGTCGCACTCTGCCTTTAAAAGACATGTCTGTTTGAACTGGATGGGCACAGGAGAGGTTTGGGGAGGAACCATAGACAAAAATAACATCCTAGTTATTCAGGAAACGGGGAGAGACAGTGACACAAAACAATACTGATTCATCAGCAATAATAGTAATATTTCGAGTAGTACATTAATATTCACGCATTTGGCAGACGTTTTTATCCAAAGTGCATTACATATATATATATACTTTTTTTATCAGTTTGTATTTTCCCTAGGTTCGAACTCGTGATCTTTTGTGCTCTAAAATTGAAATTGAAATCAAAACATGGAAGACAAACAGAAACATAGTAATCCATAAGTGGTATCCTATAACACATCCACAAGACCCAAACCATTACAGAGACATTCAAGGCTTGACACAAGACAACTGAGACACTGGGGCTATATACACATGGGTTAACAAGATAACATGACACACCTGGGAAACAATCAACACAAGGAACCAATGAACAAAAGAACTACAAAACATGGCAGACAATGAAAAGACTTCAAAATAAGAGACATAGGCCTTGTCCCAAATTGCGCACTTCGTTTGGACTTTCGGTCTTGTGGCCTTAAATTGCGTGTGCTCGCTTAGTCTACGAGTCCATAGGGTGTCCCATCTGTCATTTTTATGCTCCGAAGTGTGCTCATCAGCGCCCCCTTTGCACCCTTGATGCGGTCTTTGGCGAAGTGCACACTGCAGCAGGGTTTAAGCACTTTACCAACCCAGAAGTCCTTGAGAAAGAGCAATCGGACCAATTAGACTGATGGGCAACTTCTCTTCCTATTTCCGGTGTGACGCTCGAGTCTGTCTCAAAAAACGACTCAAGGGACCCTAAGGTCTGCACTACATGATGTCATCAAATTGTGGACTCTGAGGAGGTCATTTGGGACAGTGCCATAGATAAGGGAAACACAGAGAAAGTTCATTACACTACCACTGAGCTATACAGAAACACATTATACATAAAAATAATTAAAACAGTAATATTCTGGGGAAAATTTTGATATTTTCTTTGTACCTTGCATAGTTTTTATGGTTTTTAAGGATAAGGGCATGTCACACCTGTACCTGCTGACGCCTAACTTTATTGCAACAAAATCTAATTTTGAATTGGAAGCACAAACTTTGATGTTGAACAAAATATATTGTAAAAGAGCCTCCTTTTCATCTTGTTTCTTTTAATTCTATTTATTTTACTGTCCTGAGTACATTTACACTGCAAAAAAACGAGCAAAATGACCTAGGAAAATAAGTCTAGTTTTAAGACAATATATATATATATATATATATATATATATATATATATATATATATATATATATATATATATATATATATATATATATATATAATTTAAGCGAATTTGTGCTTAAAACGAGCAAAAAAATCTGCCAGTGGGATGATAAATACTGTATATATATTTTTTATTTAAGTGTTTATGGAAAAGTAAATTTATTTCAAGAAAAAAAAATTTTTTTTCGTTTTTGTCTTGTTTTCAGTAAAAATATCAAAAAATTCTTAAATTAAGATGCTTTTTCTTGATAAGCAAAACAACACAAGAAAATAAGTCTAGTTTTTAGACAAAAATATCAAATGTAAGTGATTTTGTGCATAAAACAAGCACAAAAAAATTGAAATTTTTTCTTAAACACTAAATACAAGAAAGATTCAAGATGTTTTTGATTGTTTTATGCACAAAATCACTTAAATTAGAATTTTTTTGTCTAAAACTAGGCTTATTTTCTTAGGTCGTTTTGATCATCAAGAAAAAAGCATCCTAATTAAAGATTTTTTTGATATTTTTACTGAAAACAAGACAGAAATACTAAGATTTTTTTTCTTGAAAATCATTTTTTTGCAGTGTATGCATGCTTAGAGTCATGTGGGTAAAACTTAGCAGTTCAACCATCAAAGTCAAAACCAAACCACATCTGTGCTCCGGGCACCTGTCTTTTTCCTCTTAAAACACTTCAGGTATATGAAGATACAAAGAAAAATCTCCCGTTTTTATAAGGCTAAATCAAGGAACTAGAGAGACTGACCAATTCATCCAATAGCAAAGATTACATGACACTCAAGAAATTATGGGAAAGTTCGGCACACATACACATACAGTACAAACACATGCACAGCCATGTTTCTTACACACACTCGCTCTCCTTATGAATAAATGAAGTGACTTGAACACAAATTGGAAAATAAGACCAGAGCAGATTTTGCTTTTCTGTTTCCTGAAAAGATTTTTATGGCACAGAGTACAGACCTGCCCTCAGAGGTTCAACATTAGTCTTTGAAGTAGCGGGCAGGAGAGTTAAGGGATGAAATAGCGGCAGTAGATTTTCTAAATGAGACAGAACAATGGACACAGAGCCCATTTCCTTCTACAACACTGACAATCAGTCTACAACAATGGTCTACATTATCAGCAAGTGGCTTTGTGTATTCATTTATTTACATTTCATTTGAATCATTTAGTCAAAATTGTATCCAGAAGGACTTAAAGGAGCAGTGACTTCTGTCAGTAATGGTGCATCTGCTTTACTGTACTTCATATTATTTTTACATATTTTCTACATAGTCTATTCACTAAACAAAATATATTGCAATGGGAACAAACCAGTGGTGAACCTATTTTCAGTATATATTCTGAATCATATTTTCATCCTTTTTTGTGACATACTGGCTATAGCTTTCTGCTATTCCACTATAGGTATGTTTTCAATGTGCATGTTTCAATGTCCCTTCCTCACACAGGTGTCCGATAGATGTGATTTTGTGTATGTCAGTGGTAAGGAGACACATGGGAAGGTGAAGATCATGGTAAACTTCACCTACAGTTACCTGAGTGCTCAGCTGGAGATGAGCGTGTGGATGCCTCGACTCCCGCTGCAGATCGAGATGTCCGATCCAGAGCTCAGTCAGATCAAAGGCTGGAGGGTTCCTGTGACAGGAAACAAAAGGTCAGTAATAAACATATATTTTAATCACAGTCTAGTTAACCAACACTCATTTAAAAGGTCAATGGGTAGCACTGCTGCCTCACACCATAAAGGTCTCCGGTTTGAGCCCCGGCTAGGTCAGGTGGCCGTTCTGTGTGGAGTTTGCATGTTCTCCGTTTGTCAGCATGGGTTTAGTCCTGGTACTCGGGTTGCCTCCCATAGGCCAAAACTAAGCAAGTTGGGTGAATTGGAGATACCAAATTGCCCCTCCCACAACCGATATATGGATTATTTATCTGGATCAACTTGTTTATGGATTTAGGAGATGTGCACAACAAGGCGATTATGTTTTCAATTGTTCCCAATAGAAGCGCCACTTTTTTAAAAAATGCCAGCAGCTGTCAAGCGAGAGTTGAAAAATATTCAACTTTGGGTAAAAAGCTTAGCTCGTCAATGTCACTTCTTACTCGGCCGTCCAATCACAGTGGAGGAGGACCGGGATCACAACAAGCAACCGGTGCATTGTTCAAGGACTAATAAACAAAGCAGAAGTATCATAGCACCTAAAGCACTCAGCTGAAAAAAGTGGGCAAGCGCCTACAGTTGGCGTCCGCCTGCCGTTTTTAGCCATGTTTAAACGGCATGAATATAGCCATAGATGCTGGAATGGTGTGAAGAATAAAGAAAAAAAGTGTTACATGTTTACAAACCTGTTTTGACATGTAAATATATTCCTTTCATTCAGTTATTACTATTAAATATTTTCTTGCTTGTCTCTAATGTATTAAAAAGTTCAAGTAGACATACATTTTGATACGTCCTCAGTACATTTTTATATTTTATGTTCCACCTCATCTAGACATGTTCTGCTTTAAAACTGCTCAAAATTTTTGGGGGTTAGAATAGAGAGTGTGTACCGCAGAGATATCCCTGCAGTTTCCCATAACATCGCACAGACTTTCATTATACGATAGAGATGAGATTGCTGAGCCTACTCAAATAGAAGGTTGCAGAAAAAAATATATTGAGAGTTGTTCGTCTTTTCTCCACATGTTTCTCAGATTAAGCTGGGACACTGAGGAAGATGATGAGAGGAAGGGCCGAGGCTGCATGTTGCAATATCAGCACAGTTTGATTCGAGTGCTCACGGTGTTCACCGCAGACCCGTCAGATCCGAGCAGCCCGTCTCCGGCATACTTCCTTGGCGCCAATTGGCAGGTGGATGTGACGCGGCTGGTGCGCTACTTTCTGAAAGTGGGAGATACGAGCGTGGCACGCCTGCAGTCGGGAAACGTTCTGACGGGCAGGGCTGTGGGTGTCACCACTGTGCAGGTAATGGTGGTGCTGTCTGTAATGAACGATACTTATCATTATGCATTAAGATGACAAAGTTCAGTGTGTTTATGTAATTGTTAATATCACAGATGAAACAGTTTGCGTATGCATGACTTGTAATTGGTAAAAACCAAAAATTTGGTTGCTGTTATTCAGGTGACGTCCCCGTTGTCAGACTCAGTTTTGGCTGAGAGGATGGTCCGGGTTCTGGATGATAAAGTCAGTATTACCGAGTTGGGAGTGCAGCTGGTCTCCGGTCTTTCACTAAACCTTCACCTCAGCCCGGGAAGCAACCGGGCCATGGTTGCCAAGACGACCACACAGGAGACCATGCACAACCTTAAACAGGTAATGCATCTTGCTATTTAGGTAATAAATCATCATGAGAGTTGTTTTGCTTGTTTAATTGTTTGGTTTTATGAGGGACGACCCTTGCTAGTTATCAATTACACTTATTGCTCATTTAAACCTTATAACAAATCAACCTTATAATTTTGTATTGGCAATACTTTTTAAAGTCACAACTCATAGGGGACTGATGCTCTAAATTCCTTTACATCACTACCAGTTCCCATGCCAGGTCTGAATGGCATGACATGATCCAGTCAATATCAGGCAATTTGTACTCAACGAGAGACCTCGTTCGTCTCTTGATGGACTCAGCAAGCACTGCTCCTCGGGCTATGCATAATGTATTTCCCCCCAGAATACAGGACAGTCTGTCGCGGCATTTGGTCACACCTTATTAGCCAACAGTTCTGGGTTATTGTGCCAGATCTTGTTGTGGTAAATACTTTACACTGTGCCCTCTGGAGATTTAACTAATGGAGTTTTAAAAACACTCGCACGTAAATATTGATGCATCTGGATAAATGGACCAAGCATGGGGGTTTAGTACAACCATGTACAACATCCTGTTACAAAGCTACTTAATAAGAAATTAACACAGCCATGTCCTTGAGATACAAGGCCAGCTGTCATGGTACCAGTTCCCTTTTTTCACTTCATTAAACTGAGAATTATTTCCAGGTCTGCCTTTCCTACACCTTATGTTTTAAACATAGATGGTACGTTTTTTCATTCTGTATGAATGAATTTCTTTACCTTTGTATAATAGGAGGCCGTGGTTGGCTGCTGGCTACAGTTCAGCGATGGCTCCCGGACCCCTCTCGATCTGTACGATCCTAGTGGGTATTTTCTTACCATCACTTCACTGGACACACGCGTAGTGTCCGTACGGCAGATTTCGGATTCTGTCTTTGTTGTCGTTGCGGAGGCAGAGGGACAGGGCCTACTGCTCAGAGCGGAGCTCGCCATCTGTGAGGCGTGTCAGAAATCCAAACGAAAGAGCAAATTAGCTGTGGGCGGAGGCAATGTGATGATCAAATTCCCAATGGATGAGCAACTCGCAGGAAATGGCAAGAAAGTCAATAATGCTGGACTGGAGAATGACCATTTCAGTAACTCTAAACTAATCCCTACATCTCCTTTCAAACTTGTGAGAATCCTCAAAAACACTCTTCAGCATGCTGGTTTCCAAGAAACCACTACTAGTGAGATCAAAGCGGTAACAAAGTTTAACTTGCAAGAGGCAATGGGGGGTGCATTTTCCACCATTAAGTCAATAAACAGCATGGAGAAGACTCCCGTTACCAAGCCCGTTGCAGACAAAGCTCTTGTAACCATAGCCCCCAGAAATGCAGAAAAAAATGCTTATGGAAACCTGGTAAAGAACTCCGATTCCCCTGTGCAAGTAGAGGAACCCAAGCAGGAAGTGGAAAGCGATCTGATTCAGATATTCGGCATGTTCGCTGACATAGAGGTCTGCATCTACGCATCGATCGGAGTCTTGTGCTTGGCCATGATAGCCGTCTTGCTTAACTGTGCCACGCACAATTCAAGATCACGCACAAAGAAATCTCCAGTTCAGAGCCAGACCCAAGCTGAACACAAGCATCACTGGGTGAGGGTGGGCACTGCTACAGAGCAATGCAGAGCTGCGCCAATCGCAACCACCTGCAAGCAGGAGATGCACACAGCTGTGGAGATGCCAAGAGCCGTTCAGATGCAAAATAGCACAGAGCTTCCCAGAGGAACTGAAATGATCCAGTCACGAGACACACCAGGCATCACAGGTGAGGAAAGGACTGCCACTTTGGGAAGAAGAACCAACACTCTTCCACTAAGGCGTGATCCTATGGCTTTCAGATCAGCCACTCTTCTTGCGAAGCCCATTCGCAGTGAACCTCTACATTCTCCCACAAGCAAGAGGAATCAAGTCCAGTTCACGACCTTCACTACTCTGGATATTAAACATCTAGCGGCTCTCAAGAAGAGTGGTCAGGACTTTGGCTGGGCTAACCAGGCAGGTAAAGTTAGTCAGGATACCAGTAATGGTCAGGTTGAGAGAACCAATCGTGTGAACATATGTAGTCATGAGGAAGCAGTGGGCTCTAAAGGGTTTCTTCCTGAAGGTCCGTGGCCTGTCGCTACACCAGTCTCCCAAGTGTGATGCTGTATTTGTGTAGCGAATGTGTGAAACAAAACGTGCATTACGCCGATCCTTCTCACATTTTTAACTTTTACTGCTTTTGTATAATATACAATATGCGTATTTGTATACGTTTTACAATTTTTGCATTTGGCAGTTGCTTTTATCCAAAGCAACTTACACATTTTTATCAGTATGTGTGTTCCCTGGGTTTGAACCCATGACTTTTTGCACTGCTAATGCAATGCTCTGCCACTGAGCTATACCGACTAAAATGCATGGTTGAGCTGCCTTAATTGAAAAACATCTTGCACTGACATATCTTAACATATATCAGTGCTGTAGTTTTGTTTCAAGATGTTCACCAGTATTGTTTTTTGTAAGTTATGTTTGTAAAATCTCCTGAAATGTCCTAAGACCTAGTCCTGGATTAACCTAAACCTTTTCTGGGAAACCACCCCAAGTTGTTTTTCACTTAAACATATAGGTTGAAAAAACTACCAATTGAAGTATTTTTTTAAGTTGATCCAACTTTTTACAGGGTGGGTACTGTATGTTGTATGAATATTTGTCAGATGAAGTTATTAGATCATGACATGTATTTAACTCTTTCCCCACCAGTTATCTGTCAATTAAGAAAAAAACATTTGCATGAAAAAAACATGTCCCTGATGACTTTTCATGTTAAGCACTTACGCAATTTATAAAAAACTGAAGCAAAAAATTATTTACTAATTTTAAACTTTGTGTATGTTTTGATAATCGTTCTGAATCTGATCTCTAACAAAATTCCTTCACAAAAATGCAACTGCTTTAGCTTTTTGCTAATTTAATTTTTATTTTAAAGAAAAATACGCATATTTAAGAGTTTATAGGCAGAGAAAAAAATATAGATAGGATGAAACGTTTTTTTTTTTTTATTGTTTGTTTGAAAGCAGACGGACTGTTCTTTCATTAGATATATTTGTATGTTTATATATTTTCAGAAGAACATTTTCCTGAAAGCATTTTGTGAAAATCATAAGAAATGCTGATGGGCAACTTTAAAGGTGCAGTGTGTAATTTTTTAAAGGATCTCTTGACAGAAATGCAAAATAATTTACAAAACTATATGATTAAGGGTGTACAAAGACTTTTCATAATGAAGCATTATGTTTTTATTACCTTAGAATGAGCTGTTTTTATCTACATACACTGAGGGTCCCCTTACATCAGGGGTGGGGAACCCTGGTCACTGCCACTGTCCTGCAGAGTTTTGTTCCAACCCTAATTAAACACACCTGAAAAATCAAATTAAAGTCTTCAGGATCACTTGGAAATTAAATTCAGGTGTATTTGATTAGGGTTGGAACTAAACTCTGCAGGACAGTGGCCCTCCAGGACCCAGGGTTCCCCACTCCTGCCTTACATGGAAGTCGTCATTTTGTGCCGCCGTGTTTCTACATAAGCCCTTAACGGACACACTTTTTACTAAGTTGTCTCCGACCATGACACGTTTGTCCCGTGGCGGCTAACGTAGCTTTTCTATGCGTTTCAAAAGCGAGGAGTGAGGAGTGGACTAAGCCGTTGGTTGCAATGCGCAACCTCACTACTAGACGCCACGAAAATTTACACACTGCACCTTTAAAAAAAAAAGGTGGGGATTGAGTTAAAAAACTATTTATAATATATGATTATATATGCAATTTTGTGTTTAATTTTGTGATTAAAACCTCAAATTTTATTATATATACTGTATATATAAAAAATAAATATTGTATATATTATAAACATAATAAAATTTATCCTACTGAGTACTAACAGTTTATACATCAAATCATAAAAGCTCCACTTTTGAATTGTTAACTTACTTTTGTGCTGTTTATAATTAAATAAAGTGTCTAATTGTGTACATCTATATCATTATAGTTGTCATTGCTGACATGCATTTGTGTCTGCTTAATGCTGATGCATATCAGCTAAGTATGTTATTATTAATGTGTGTGTTCATGCGTCTTAACAGTGCTCCGGTTCAGCTGTTTATAATGCACCTCACGCCTCCTGATTGTTTTCCGGTACGTGAGCCTTTATCTAGCCCGTGACCCGTGCTGTGGTTCAGCTCATCAGTGACAGCTTGAGTGAAAAGGAAGAAATCTCAGGTGCGAGCATACCTCTCCTTTTTATTGTGATTGCACCAAACCCAACTTTCTTCAAAATAACTGATATCTCTCTCAGACTGAGCACTGCCTTAACTCTTGAAATTGTGTTCCAGCGTCATATTTGAAAAAAAATGGCTTGAAGCAGCTCAGATAATCTGATGTGTTGCATCTCTCAACTATTTCAGGGAGAATGGCAAAACAAAACAGTCCCAGGTTTCTTCATCAGAAGTGTACATGTTTAAAAGTTCTCCCAAACACGTTGCCTTTGTTAACACATACTTGTGAGCGTAAGTTTTTGTTTTAATTTGCTTAAATTTTTATAAACACAATTTATTCTTGCATGAGGAACATTTTTATTCTTTGACTATAATATAGTGGTTCTTAGCTATTTGGAATTGACCCAAAAAAGGTCGCAGATTTGTTCTGATAAGGTTGCAGACTGCAGGGAAAGAACAATGTTTAATGCAAATATTAGAAATCAGCTTACCATATACACTCACCTAAAGGATTATTAGGAACACCTGTTGAATTTCTCATGAATGCAATTATCTAATCAACCAATCGCATGGCAGTTGCTTTAATGCATTTAGGGGTGTGGTCCTGGTCAAGACAATCTCCTGAACTCCAAACTGAATGTCAGAATGGGAAAGAAAGATGATTTAAGCAATTTTGAGTGTGGCATTGGTTGTTGGTGCCAGACGGGCCGGTCTGAGTATTTCACAATCTGCTCAGTTACTGGGATTTTCACGCACAACCATTTAGAAAGAATGGTGTGAAAAGGGAAAAACATCCAGTATGCGGCAGTCCTGTGGGTGAAAATGCCTTGTTGATGCTAGAGGTCAGAGGAGAATTGGCCGACGGATTCAAGCTGATTGAAGAGCAACTTTGACTGAAATAACCACTCGTTACAACCGAGGTATGCAGAAAAGCATTTGTGAAGCCACAACACGCACAACCTTGAGGCGGATGGGCTACAACAGCAGAAGACCCCACCGGGTACCACTCATCTCCACTACAAATAGGAAAAAGAGGCTACAATTTGCACATGCTCACCAAAATAGGACAGCTGAAGACTGGAAAAATGTTGCTTGGTCTGATGAGTCTCGATTTCTGTTGAGACATTCAGATGGTACAGTCAGAATTTGGCGTAAACAGATTGAGAACATGGATCCATCATGCCTTGTTACCACTTTGCAGGCCGGTGGTGGTGTAATGGTGTGGGGGATGTTTTCTTGGCACACTTTAGGCCCCTTAGTGCCAATTGGGCATCGTTTAAATGCCACGGTCTACCTGAGCATTGTTTCTGACCATGTACATCCCTTTATGACCTCCATGTACCCATGGTACATGGCTACTTCCAGCAGGATTATGCACCATGTCACAAAGCTCGTATCATTTCAAAAATTGGTTTCTTGAACATGACAATGAGTTCACTGTACTAAAATGGCCCCCAGAGTCACCAGATCTCAACTCAATAGAGCATCTTTGAGATGTGGTGGAACGGAGCTTTTTGCCCTGGATGTGCATCCCACAAATCTCCATCAACTGCAAGATGCTATCCTATCAATATGGGCCAACATTTCTAAAGAATGCTTTCAGCACCTTGTTGAATCAATGCCACGTAGAATTAAGGCAGTTCTGAAGGCAAAAGGGGGTCAAACACAGTATTAGTATGGTGTTCCTAATAATCCTTTAGGTGAGTGTATTATTCAAGGTTGGGATATAACAATAAATCTTATACATTTATAAAGGAGGTGAAAAACTTTTAACAAAATATATAATCACACTCCATCGGATGACTATAATACTGGTATAAGCACGTTTATTATGTATTAGACTGGTTGATCACATATTTGCACTTGTTTTTGCATTTATAATATTGTTAATATTCTTAGTGTCTTTGTAGCAATAATATTTTTTGTTTATTGTTGGCTCTATGCAGCTCATAGTTATTGCATGATCCAATTGAGAACCACTGCGATAGGATGTAGTGAATAAAAAAACAAAATAACTTCGAGTTTATAAACACTTGAGAATTTTTCAGTCTTAGGAAATAAGACTAACATGATTTGAAGAAATACATGTTTTAGTTTGTGGTGTTGTAAATAACAGCTATGGTCTATTGTTACAACAGACACCTTATCCAGAGAGTCAGATATTCTATTGACAGATTTACAGGATTGAGGTCATTGTGTTTCTGGATTAACATGCATTAGTGAATTCTGTTCATGCTGAATGTTGTGGGCTAGACCGGATGTGCCTCATTCATCTTGGCTGTTTCTCAATATAAGTTCTTCAGCGATCTTGCATCCTTGCGTTCTCGCTCTACGTCATCATTAACCGTAGATGTTCAATTCCAATTCTCAAGAACACAATTACAGAGGACGCATGAAAATACCTAGTTGTGTTCTTGATGTTGAGGATGCATTGAATGCAGACTTGTGTGCTGAAATCTGGGGAGGTCAGGGGACCAACCGGAAGATCGCACACATCTCAATTCTCAAAAGTGCGTTCTGAGTTCGTTCTTCCAAGGTCCCCTGGCAAATCCGTTCTTTGCGTTATTGAAATTGAGACAGCGTTCAGGTGTGCTCGATTAGAGCTGGAACTAAACTCTGCAGGATTTCGGCACTCCAGGACTAACGTTGCCTATCCCTAGTCTATGGGCTACACATCAGATACTCTCAGATCTTTACACTTCTTGCCTGTATTAGGGTGACTGGGTACAGGTGAAAAAACTTTTTGCGTTTTGATTTTTCACACAAAAATAGATACTGAAAAGAAGTGAATTATGACATGCCACATGACATTTCATTAGCTTGTAGTTTCATTAGCACTTTTTTATCAGACTTTTAATGGATTATGCTAAACAAACCAGTATTTTTGAATGACCTGAGGGTGGGTTTAAGCGGTTTTGTATTTGATAAACATATAATACGTGCCGATAGCATTCGTTTAGTATCATTACCTCATTTTTGACAGAGGTGGCGTTTAGCAGTTTTGCATCTTTTGCATGTCCGAAAACCATCCGTAGAAGCCATTTTATAATGAAATGCTAAAGAAGTAAAAAACAAGGTTGCTGAGTTGTCTGTCAGCTTAAAAAAAATCACTGGTTGTAAACATTCGCACTTCATGAAAATGTGTGCTAGATCTATCAGTGAGGATCCTATGATCAAGTTTAAATCCATAGAGAAAAGACAACTTGGCATCGTCTTAGGAGCTGTAACTGATGAAAGCAGACATGCAGACGAGTATCCATGAATTTATGAGGGAGGAGGTAAAAAGACAAAAGAAAAATGTATGTTTAATAACATCATTGAGGCAGCATTGATTGTTTTTTGTTTGTTGGGATATTAGTATTTTACAAGAAAATGTGTCTTATGTGAAGGTTAGGAGGCGGCTTCTACACACTAGAAAGGATGGATTTTTTTTCTTTTACTCATCATTTACTAAATCGATTCAAGAGGTACGGTAGTACAGCTTTTTTGACTGTAATTTTTTAGCATGCTGTGGGAGCATGGATCAAAGATTCTGTTTCATAAAAGATGTGGTTTAGTGATTCAGGTTTAGGGATGATAATCAGATGATTACTGGTTTGCAAGGCACTTAACCCCAGATTGCTTTAAATTGTTAAAAAATAAAGATTCAAAACGTTTTTCACAGCCACATCCTATAGCAAATAAATTTCTAGGTTCACATAAAACGATAGAAGTTGAAGATTTGTGTGAGGTAGTAATATACAGTGGCGCATGGTGACTTCTCTCCCGAGGGGCGCAAATTCAAAATATGTGTTTAGAGTGTTTTGTGTGTGAGTGTTGCTCGTCATTTCAAAATTTTGTGTTTGTGTTTGTTGCGATATGTGAACCATGTGCATCGTACCTCTTGTCATGCCTCTCGTCGAAAGGATTTATGATAAAAGAGACGCTTGTGTTCACAAAATACTCGCAAAGCACTAACTTAACACTGAACTATGATTACATGTGGGTGATTCTCATGAAATCCAGATTTAGATGGTATCCAGCATCAGAATTTTTAAAAAGCCCTTGAAGCCAATTTTTTTGCATATATGAGGTGAGAACTTACTATAACCATTATTTTTAGAGGATTTAAAAAAATATTTCCTAAAGAATTATTTACATTTTAAGATTATCACGATCAAAAATTATCATTAGCGCAACATGAAATGAAATTAAATATATGCATTTATAAACTCATGTTTCGGTAATGAGAACTAAAAAGTTGTCTAGGTACTATGACAAACAAAATTTCAACTTTTATCTGGAGAGAAAAAATAAGAACTGCTTACCTGGTAGCCATCTTGAGTGTCATAGTCAATTATGTCCCTTCCAACTTTTTTTTGTTGTTGAAAATGTTAGTTCCTTAAGGGCTTAAACAATGATTGAAAATTGTTGCGGAGGTTGAGAAAAATGGTCTTGGACACATTTATATTCCTTATTATTGTCTCTACATTTACCAATGATCACCAAATACCACATGTTTCTTTACTGTAAATGTTTCTAGTATAACATGCACTGAAGCTTTTTATTTTTTAGATTTTTTAATGATAAATATTTCCATGCCAAAGAACCCAAATCCAGTCATGGACACGTTGCGGTAATGAAATTTCCCCTTAAATATTGAAAAAAAAACAAAATTGGTTTGTATGATGTCATTTGAAATCATGTGCAAAATAGTACATGAGGAGATGTTTATAACTGTATGCTTCTTATTTTGTTATCATTTACTTTTTTATGAAAATGTTTCATGATACCTCATAAGTCTAATTCCGCGAGAATCACACATATGAGATTAAGCGAGTACCTGGAAAATGCAAGCATCTCTTTTATCACAAACCCTTTAGACATGTCTGCAGCAGGCTCATATTTTGACATCACACGTCAGGCACATAAGTTTACATGATGTGACGAAAACGTATTTTGACAATTTATGACAAGCCACACATGGGCTTCCAATCGTGCACCCTAGAAAAAAAGTCACTGGCCGCCACTCAATATGCGATTTTTAGGTAAAAATATGTACTTTTAAAAAGGGTACCAACCTGACAGTATTTGTACCTTTTCTTAAGAGTATATATTGTTATCTATGGATGTTACTTCATAAATTGTTTCACAGATTATAAATTTACCACCAAAGGATAAGATTTGTGCATGGTTACATCTAGAGGGGGTTGCTTTTATTATTAGATTCATTTCATATATTACAATATTTGTTGAAAAATCTGCTCTCGGCTCCAGTTAAGTTATTCAGCGGCTGTTGAACTGGTTTGTCTTGAAATAGTGTATAAAATGTATTCCCTAGAGCCACCCACAAACTCTGAGAAGAGCATTTAAAGTTTGACAAATCTCACTTGAAAGTGCAGTTGAAGCGCTTCTGTTAAAAGTGTTTTTTTTAAGAATATGAAGTCAGCCAGTATTCACTTTGTGTTTAATCTAATTCAGAGCTGAGTCATTGGGTTTATTAAGATTCTATTCAGTGTTTTTTGAAGGCAGTCCGATGCTTTGGAAAGCAGCGATTTAAAGCAGATCCTCAATTTGCAAACAGTATTTGCAAATCTCCGATCAAAAGATTAAAAGGGAAGGCTTACGATCTACAGTATAGCTTTTACTGTAATGCCGCAAGAGAGGGTTGATGGACCCAATTCTCTGTAATTGCCAGAATATGCTTTTAACTCTGAATGAGTAGTTCTGCAATCATTTATTCTATCTAATTTGTCTGCTGTTTTGTACAAACTTGCAGTTAAAATAAATTGACAAATTTGGCAACGAAAAAATAGAAAAATAAAGGTTGTGTGACGAAATGATATTAGTCATGCATTCATTAAGCACTTTCAGATTATTTTGACTTGCTTGAACTCATTCACATTTGTGGCAATGTTAAAAAATAAGCACACGTGTCTCTGGCTGTTTTAATTTAACTTAACATTGGGTGTTGGGTTTCAGGGGATTAAGTCTGATTAGGGTGAGCTCTGGGATACGTTCAAAGAATAAATAAAAAATGTTTCTTTTTGTTTAGGAGAGGAACATATTTAGGCATGTTTTCTGTAGCAGACTGTACAATTTGTTTGGAGCCTGTCTCCTGTTTTGCGTATGCCAAATGCTTCTGCTTGCTTATCCCTTTGATCTGTGACAGCCAGTTATTTCTCTCCTCACTTTTGGAGTGCTGTCAACCTGAGTAAGATCGTGGACCTACACACGCCTGCCTCAAACAAACGATGACAGTTATAAAAAATGTGAACAGTGTTTCTCATTCCTTTTTTAGCCATTGCGCTCTTTCTCTCTGGCTTTATTTCTTTATAAACCATGTATTTATATTTTTATTATAACCCCTTTTCTCTGTGATGTGTCCAGTGTTTGATCTAGGGGTCCACTGATCTAAATCAGTGTTATTTTCATTACCAACATTACTGACAAAAGGTGTTTGCTGATGAAGGCGTTTTCAAATTTTGTCAATGATAACAAAGACGAGATGAAAAATATGACTCGTGACAATTTCACAAACTGCCAAAAATATGACAACACAAAAATGAGATGCCCTGCGTAAGATATTTTAGTAATGTAGTGTGTAGATTCTTCAGGGCTGATGCTTGCAGTTATGTAAATACATTAGTTCTTGGGAAAAAAAATCATATATACAGTACTGTGCAAAAGTCTTAGGCCACCATGCCAGAATTAGATTTGTTGTTTTTGCAATGTTGTAGTGATCATATATAATTGTTTCTCTCAGTCTCTTTAATAAAATACATCCAGAAAATACAGGAAATGCTTATGTAGTTCTAAAAACTATATAAAAGTGTAAACTGATGTGTCAAGTATTTAGTGTAAACTCCCCTTCCACTTGAGCAATAGCAGGAAACTGCAGGATCTCTTAAACCCAAATAAAATTAAATAATTATTTCTTATTGTAAAGAAATTAGTCTTTTTACTTCATTTTGCTCAAAAAACGCTCAAGATGTCTTTAGTGCCAAGAGAGGTCATGCTAAACACAAACGCTGCCTAAAGAAGACATTTAGTCCTGAAAACACTATTTTTATGTTTTTGAACATTTCCTGTATTTTCAGTTTGTATCTTAATAAAAAAGATTGAAAAATAAATATGGATGGACAAACTTCTAAAACAACAAGTCTGGTGTCAACTTACTATTATTTATCTTGACAAAGATGAGTTGCTAAAACCTATAGAATGAAGTTTACTTTTTTGAACTATATTTTATAAGTTATAACTCATCTGTAGTTTTAACAACTCATCTCTAGTCAAGATAAATAATAGTAAATGACTTGAATAGTAAATAAATAGTTAAAATGACTTGTAAATCTGAGTTGATTCAACAAAAAAATTTAAGGCAGGAAAGAACCTTTTAAAGTGTACACTATACATTATTTTTTGTCAAAATAAACATATATTTTTATGTTACTTTAATTTAAAAATGAAGTTAAACAATTTCAACTTGAATTTATAAGTTAAGTTTTCACAAGCCAAAACATTAAAATTGTAATATATATATATATATATATATATATATATATATATATATATATATATATATATATATATATATATATACATATATACATACATACATACATACATATATACATATATACACATAAAATAATTGACTTGCAAAGGTTGTTTTAACTTTTACACACACACACACACACACACACACACACACACGTGTAAATATATATATATATATGTATGTATATATGTATATGTATATGTATATATATATATATGTATGTATATATGTATATGTATATATATATATATATATATATATATATATATATATATATATATATATATATATATATATATATATACATATATATATATATATATACATATATATACATATATACATATATATACATATACACATATATATACATATACACATATATATACATATACACATATATATACATATATACATATATATACATATATACATATATATACATATATATACACATATATACATATATATACACATATATACATATATACATATATATACACATATTTACATATATACATATATATACATATATATACATATATATACATATATATATATATATATATATATATATATATATATATATATATATATATACATATATATACATACATACATACATACATATATATATACACGTGTGTGTGTGTGTGTGTGTGTGTGTGTGTGTGTGTGTGTGTGTGTGTGTGTGTGTGTGTGTGTGTGTGTGTGTGTGTGTAAAAGTTAAAACAACCTTTGCAAGTCAATTATTTTATGTTTTGACTTGTGAAAAGTTGACATAACTTATGAAATCAAGTTGAAATTTCTTTATTTAATGTTAAGTTAAATTAACATTAAAATATATGTTAAGCATGCACGTACACACAAAACACACACACACACACACACACACACACACACACATTCTGGTTTCCATGTTTTGTGGGGATATTCCATAGACATAATGGCTTTTATACTGTACAAACTGTATATTCTATTCTCTTCCCCAAACCCAAACCATCACAGAAAACTTTCTGCTACTTCACATTTTCAAGAAACATCATTCTGTTTGATTTATAAGCTTGTTTCCTCATGGGGACCTCAAAATGTATCCACAACAAAACACTGGTTTTGCTATCTTTGTCCCCACAACGTGTTCAGGTACACACACACACACACACACACACACACACACACACACACACACACACACACACACACACACACACACACCTACCTGACTAATATCATTAATATTGAACAATAATGACTAACATGGATTACTTTATTGCACATATACAGTATTTACTGTAACAAAAAAGTTTTGAACAGGTGATGCATCATGTACTGTATGTTACAAAAGAACCACAAAGTGCATTGCGAGGAATTTAGGCTAGCTCTTTAAAAGGCATGGATCACCCAAACTTAAAAAATGTTTGGTAAACTCCTTTAAAGATTCTTATATGCAGTTGATTCTATATTACCTCACACTGTATGTAGGTGGGTGCCAGACAACCACAGTCAACTTAGCAGACAAGGTTTTATAAATCTGTCAGGCATTTCAAATGTGCGAACAGTGTCTTTGCAGCTTTTTGATGTACGTTTTATCCAATTTCAACTATCTCAGAAAGTCTTGTTCCCACATACTGAAAGACAAGCTCCGCCCCTGATCTAGACTGTTGCCTCCTCCATAAAAAGATTTCTAATTCAAGAGAAAATGAAGCCATTTCATCAAATTAAAAATCACAGAAAAATTCCATCTCTTCATATTCTTCCATTGTTTATGATTATTAAATATCCCGCGAGTGGGTATAATTCACCCAGCTTCAAAAAATGAGCGGTTCGCCGTGTGCTGGAAGAAGAAATAATGATATGACTTTTGCAGATCAAACCAGGTATTAAAGAGCTGTCACATGAAACGGGTGCACCTGCTGCTAGAGGATGTTTGTGACAACAGGAGGCCTGCAGTAAAGGGACAGGGGGTGGGTATGAGGGGTACAGCCGTTGACAGCATCCAGTGTTGACACAAACACTCATAAAGAATTCAACTCTTTCAACTCGTGTTGCGCAATCCTCGCCGAGGAGCAAAACGCTGTCTGTATCATGGTAAATGTAACGTGGCGGCACATCTATCACATAACCCTCAATCATTTCACCTCCTTCAGTGCACCATACTGTACCTTGTCACTTTTTAAGCCTATTTTTTGGCTTGGATGAATGAGTTCTTGGCTGGTGGCAACTGTGCAATTTCCCACTGATGTGTACCTTCAGAACGGGTTCAGTGTGGCTGACCTCTGTCTCGCCTTAAACTTACGATATCATGACACAAGCATTCTCTGTCAATGCTGTTGGTGGCCCTTACAGCTGAGGCCACTTTCCATCTGTAAAGCCGAGTGGATGATTTATGCCCTGTCTGTTGCGATGCATCCATTCACCGATTTTCCCATTAGGTCTGTTTCCAGCACCACATGAAACGCCCATCTACTCTCAGGACTGTTTTTAATGATTAAAGCTGCACTACAGTAGTTTTCGGTTTATGTTGCGTTGGAAGATATTGAAGTGATCTTGGAATGGATGCAGAATGATGGACAAGCAATGTTTCGTAGTTTAATAGTAAATATCAGTCACGATTCTACAATGCAGAAACTGGGATACTGAAATAAAAGGTATGAACTCACAAGAATTCGTACTTATTTTACGAGATGTCAATTGTACAAAAAACATTATAATGGTGCATTCACACCAGCCGCGGTAGAGGCGGCAAAACGCTCTATTTGCGCGTAGTTGGACACTTGAACATTTGAGTTTACTGGCTTCATTCAAGTGTGAAATTCTAGTTATTTGTGACATTCATGCCAAAATTCGCTTCATGGGAGGGGCTTCTGCGACTCTGGTCCTGATTGGTTAATGCAGCGTGGAAATCCGCCAAAGTTCAGATTTTTCAACTCACGCGTTTCCGCATTCCGCGCCGCAGGATGCCAATTCGCATCTTTGCATTGACTTCTTAACATGTAAATCACTCGCGTTTGCCACCTCTACCGCGTCTGGTGTGAACCTTCCATAACAATAACGAAAAAACAATAACGAAACCCCACCCCTAACCCAGACATCACAGATTCCAAAGCCACCTTGTAAACTGAAATAGCCATGGGATAGCATTGCCAGGTCATGTGGTTGAATCAAATTTAAAACAAAATCATAATCTAGAACAAATCAGCCTTTATGAGAATTCGTACATATTTTACAAGTTGGCTAATTTGTATGGACTAAAACATATGATTATCATTAAAAAAAAGAATAACGACACCTCATCATTAACCCAGCGCCTAACACCAACGTCACCAAAGCAAATTGTACAAAAATGTACGAATGTGGGTGGGCGAATTAATACGAATTAGCCATCTTGTAAAATACATACGAATTGCCATTAGATAGTTTTCAAGGTGGCTAAATTCGTACAAATTTGAATGGAAAAAGCAATAATAAAGCCTCACTCCTAAACACAACGTCACTGAGGCAAAAGCAGTGAATGAATTATCCACGCTTTATGAATTGCACTGAGATTGTGTTGCATTGCACACTATTTTAGTACTATTTTATATTGAAAAATTGAAAGACTAAGTGTTTAAGATTTCTGTTTTTTGACTTCAGCATTGGTGAGGTGGAGAGCCCAGATCCATAATGGCAAAATCAATGGCCTTCATGGCGTTCTCATTCTCTGTCTTCAAGCCTCGCCACGTGTTGTCAATAGCCTCAAGGCGTGTCATAGTTTCAGTGGGTTTGTCCTTGACAGCAGTGCTTGATCATTGGCTGTCAATCAGTCATCGCTCCCTCAGGCTCCTCCTCCAATAGCCTCTCGCTCTGCTGCACTGCAGGTCTGGTGTCAGGTCGTGATCAATGAGCCGCCTGTTAAAAGCTAGTGACACAATTGGCAGGAGCCTGGACTCTCCTTCGCCCCCCTGCCCTTAAATGCTCTTCCTGTGTGGATAACTGAGAACTTATTAGTTCTGATTAGGGTTATTGCGGAGCCCCTTTATGCAACATGCAACGATTTGTTGACTGTTTTTGCACCCTATGTGGATTGGTGCTCAAAAACTGCACTCATGGTGCACTCATGAATCAAGTTGAATTGCAAAAACGCCTACGTTACATTTTTGATAGATGCATCTCCTTAGCATGCCATTACAAGGCTTTTCCCATTTTTCAAGGAGCTATACATTAAGTGTGCCATATGTTTGCTGTATGTCATCCATTTGCGTAAAGTGCCCTGGAAATCTTTCATTCAATAACCCAGTAAGTGCGCATTTCATTCCTAGCCATTTTCTTGGAGTTTTTCCAAGTTTGGTGCTCTTCTATGGCAGGCATATGTTAAAATGAGACAGCTTATAGTGTCTGGTTGAACACTCAAGGTTGATAAGATGGCATCTATAGGTGGGTGAGAATCAATGAGGAAACAGGGTTGGAGCTCACACATATTGGTTCTCATTACCGTCTGCAGTGCGACAGAGCCAAAAGACGTCAGGAATCGTACAGGACTGTGCTAGCTGATCAAGGGGGCCGTGTGCTGGGTTGGCCATAGCGGGGGGTTTGTCAAATGAGCCTTCTGAAGTACTGGCACCCGCTGGGGACACACAGACAGATGTCTAACTGTCACAGGAAGTTTGGGCGACGAAAGAGGATCCTTTGCACTCATGCAACTCGTGATGGTTTGTGAATAATAAGTACATTACTGTGCCATGGGTAAAATATGTTTGTCCTTTAGACCATCTGAGGCATTTTGAAAAATAAATGAATTGTAGATATAATGTAAAAAGTCATTTAAATATAAAAATTGCGTTCCGGTCGGTCAGAGTACTGTAGCGTGCAAAACGTCAGCCTTAATGTAGGGCTTTGCATCCTTGTCAGGATTCATGCGTGTCACATCTCGAATACGGATTTTTATAAACCATTTAAATGGCTTGAATACATTACAATAACTGGCTGAACGAGGACATGATTCACCTCATAGCGTGTGTCACAGAAGGTCATTCAAATGTCACGGCAATTCTTACTGTATGTAACCCTTTGGGTTTTTATGAGAGAACCATCATATATGTGTATAATTAAATGATGTATCACATGCATCACCTACATTTGTTCTTGCATATCCATGCATTTATTGATAGGCTCATTTTTTAATATTTTAAATGCTGAAATGCTGTCTCACGTTCACTTTGGCTCTCTCTTTCTTCGCTTTTTATCTTTCCAAGTCCCATTTCCCATTTTGTCTCTGTGGCTCCCTCTTTTAACAGAAGTCTACAGACGCCAATTTCGTTGTGAAGTAGCTCAAACCTTTAACTCATTTGAAATTCATCCGGTTTCATTTTCACCCTAACAAATTTCCATGAATGCAAAATTATATTCCCAAATGCAACCGGCAAAAACGAAAGCATGGCTACAACAATCAGTCTGCAAGTCACATGTTTCAGACAGTCTACGGAAAGTTGAAGTCTAGCAGACTGTACATGAAATATAGAAGTTTGCATATACTGTACAGTGGCACGAAAAAGTATGTGAACCCTTAGGAATAAACTTGTTTTCTACTGTGATTTGCTATAAAATGTGATCTGATCCTCATCTAGGTCACAACAATAGACAAACACAATGTGCATAAGCTGACAAAACACAAATAGTTTCTTGTGTCTTTTCTGAAAAAAAACATTAAACATTCACATTTATGTAGAAAACCAGTTTATTCCTAAGGGTTCACATACTTTTTCTTGCCACTGCAAATACCTCAAAAGTGCATATTGGTACCAAATGTATGCATATCTGTACAGTACATACAGTAAATTGTACTTAAAGGTTCCGTCCCAGTGACAGTTTTTATACTGTAGGGGTGCGTGGGGCACAAACTCGTGGGGTTAATTGTAACATGGACCGTTTACATTGTTGCACAGGGTTGAGCGATTAGTTTTTTCCATATTGTATTCATGCTGCCAAAAGACGATCTCCTGCAAATTTATGGAAAGCTAAAATGTTTTTCCAGAGAGTTATTGATGAATGAGTTTTGGTGGCATGTAACTAAATTTTTCATCATATGTTTTTTTCCGTTTCTAAGTTGGGTTTATAAGATACCCAGACCAAAGTAATGTCATCTTAATCAGTGTCTTGTTGACTAAAACATTGCATCATTTTAAAATATTTCCGCAGCTCTTCGCAAAATTTTTAGTAGGCTTGAAAATATTTTGACTCAGCGGGGTTAATTGTAACGCTGTGTTACAACTAACCCCTCAGTACTTACGATATGAAACCGCTAACGTTAGCGTAATTCTTGCCGTTGTTTAAATAGGCTACACATTAATGATTGGTGGCTGCCAACAAAATAAATGTACCTGTCTTATTAAAAATCGTTTGTCAAATTTATTTTCGTTCATATCTTTAATATTGATTGAATAAGGTCATGTCAAAGATTGAAATCAGTATATATTGTATGTAGTGCATACTTATATTTTTTGTATCATCAGACACACAAATGTCAAATGTAAATACACTATTGGTGTTTTAGTGGTGGTAAATATCCAGAGGGCTCAACCGCATGCTGCCAACCATTCATATCACAGCTTTTAATGCAGTGTATAAAGGTCAGTTCATTTAGCCCTGATGGTACTCGTGAACTGTTTTTTGCACCAGTATTTATTTATAATAATTACAATCACAAAATATTACCGTAGTAGAAGTGTTTGTCAATTCATAAATGGAAATTTTATTCCATGGATAAAATCATCTAATACATAAATTATTGTAAATCAATCAGCGGCTTTTTCCAATGGTGTAAATTTAAATACCATGGGTACTTAACCGCCTGTACATTTCACATTTGGCAATAACTTCATAACAACTTAAATTCATCCATGAGTATTATAGGTCATGCTTCATTAAATGTTAAAGCATACCAGTAAAAGTTTATTGGGCGTAAACTAGCCTAGCATGAAGCAACTGCATACAGCAACTGCATTCGTTGTCCTGCTATGAGACCTTCCATATTTAATGTCTCTTACTGAATCCAACCGGTTATGCAGCGGACTATATATTCTCCAAAGACCTGAAGGTCTTCCCTACAGATAGTGCTTGCTGATGATTAACATAAGAACCCGGAGCATCATCCCTCTGCGTGCATCTGCCCTGGCTTCATTACCAAACACCTTTGTAGCGAGAACTTCCACCAGCTCGTGCACACGGGCGTCCCGCCGGGAATTGGCAGCTTAAACGATCTGGATGCATGGTAATTAGGTTATTTTCTCCACTGTCAAACATGAGACCGGCTGACAGAAAGCACAAACGCAAGAAAACAAACAAGCGCACACACATATGTACACGCAGGTTGTCAAACCTCAAAGGTATGGTTACAAATTAGCTGCGTTTCAGAGGTAAATACTTTTGAGAGCGGCGCCGAGCGCACCAGAGAATTGAGTTGTGTCTTAGGAGTGGTTTTGCATAAGAGGAAGTTAGGCTTGCAAATGGCTCGGTAAACATTTCCACTAATGTATTCTCTAATGAATAACTAAAACAAATAAGTTGACCATTTTCATCTCTTTTTTTTACAGAAAGTCCAATTTTTTTGCTTCCACTGAGGTTTAAGTCACTTTTTGGCACAAGTAATGTTAGAGTAGCCTAACAGAAATAATTAGGTTGGGCCTGATGCCATAACAATAAAGTTTCCACTGAAATTGTTATGCTAATGATATTATTTTAAACTGAACAATTGTATTAAATTAGAAAATCGAAGCATTATCACAAGCTGGCTCAGACTTTTGGGCCACAGTGTTCATATTGGCATCTACATACAGTACAGCGATTGGAAAAACCCAAATGAGTCAACAGCTAATTGAGATTCTGAATATGGCCGAGCTCAAGTCAGGGAATTTTTTCCCGATTTCATATATGCAGTGCTTGGAAAAGCAGCATCCAGCTTTCCAAAAGGCCGTTCGGGCACCTCTTCTGGAAATCCGGATTAGCTCTGAACTAATGAGTTGTGCAGGGCACAAAGCCCCCGCTTGCGCTCTCTAATCCAAAACCACGCGCCCACTGCAACCGTCCCAGTAACCCCTCCCAATCCCAGTGTTGAGATCTCTTGAATACCTGTATGATCTCCATTATATACTTCACTTAATGTCTGTTTTTTTCAAGATGTTATTAAAAATGCCACTGCCACAGCACAGCAGTAATATTGTTTGAGCACAAAAGGATAAAGTTTTATATTAATCCAAAAACAAATGTAACCCCCAAGTACTACTTGATTTATGGATATTGCTAGAATCTTTATCCTTGTGATATCAGTATTTGCATCTCAATACCAGTTCTGGCATAGATTGAACTCATGCCCTGAGCTCTCTTGGCAAATAAATGCAAGCGAGTATGTGGTGCCACTAAGAGAGGAGAGCTGATCTTTTGTACCCTCACGGTGCAGCGATGCCCAGTAGGACGCCAGACTTAAATAAATGAATATTCTTTGTGTGGAAACTGTGGCAACATGCAGTGCAGACATCACGCTGTTTTTAAAGACCGGAGGTGCTGTTTGTTTCGAAAGCCACGGCAGGATGTGGACTGAGGCCGTGTGTAGCCCCTCCGTCTGATATAGTCTGCCCATCTCTCCGTTCACACAAACATCCTCAAAAATATCCATCTCCCCTCCCTCATCCTGCAAGTTTCAGGGCTGAATTTGCTTGGGAACGAGACGTGACTGGGCCGTGAATGAGGGAGCTGTCCAATGTCCTGAAACTGCCTGAGAAACAAATGACTCTTTCTCCATTATATTGATCAGAAGTGTCTGTTCTCTTCTCATTCCTATAAAAGAGAGGGGTCGAACGGTTTATTTGTTAATTCGAAGCGACAGGGCGAATCATCAGCTCGAACCCTTCGAGGGAAATATAGCTGCACGCCTCTTGAACCACGTGATGATATTCGTTTAGAAAAATGACTTTATGCGTTCATCATTCGCTATATTTTTTTCTCTAGAACAATCTGGCTGCTTCGCTTCTCTTATTTGGCATGAAATCTGCAAATTGCGTTTCGAATTGTGTCCTACTCAGCTTTCCACACTACAGAGACAGGCAAAGACCAAGGATGAAATCTAAAATGATGCAAAATAGCTGGGCAAAACCGTAATAAGAACTCATTTTATTCATGCTGCTTGAGTTAAAAATCCACTCACGCAACAGCGTTTGGTCTCGGTTAAGAGACCATCTGCCATTTTTTACCTTGTCGGAGTCGATTGGTAATTGCATGCTGTTTACCTCTGTCTGTGCACTGCTGGTGACCCCACCCTGTGTAAAGCTTGGATGGTCCTGTACGACAATGATGATGATGATGATGGCTCGCTTTCTATGTGATTAAAGCAAGCAAACATCTGCACATGGTCACAAGCGCAGACATCTGTGCCCTGCTCTCCTCCGATACCCTGTTCTCCTCTTCTACCCTAAAAGGCTGATCACACCTGAAATCAACAACTCACCAGCAGATTAAGTAAGAAATAATTGACGATGGGCCATTGAATTATAAGAAAATAATGCACACCCAAGGTGCAATGCGGCACGACGCGTTACATCGCGGGTGTGCATTCTTTTCAAATAATTCAAAGGACCGGAATCAATTATTCCTCTTATACCACGATTACCACAAACATTGCTCTGGTGCCTATTTTTAAGACATTTAACAAGTTAGGTGTGCAGTTATCAGAAATGAATGCATACCCATGGAACTTTTCTCAGCCAATCAGAATACAGCATTCAACAGACGCGTGGTATAAAGTATTTTATTGCACATCTACACACACTTCCTCTCAAGCACAAATGCACAAAGATTTCTTGAGATGTTACCCCACACTGTCAGGAAAAAAATAGTTAAAAGGGCCCCTAGCGGTCACTGGGGCAGTACCCTTTAAAAATGACCTAATATGTACAATTTAGGTACAAATGAAGAAAATACTTAATTTTACGGAAAATCCGATATCCGTGTTATTCTGTCATCTTTTCTCCCTTTCTTCCCAAAATGTGATAAATGCCAGTCCTTCTTCTCTGCAGAATGCAATAAATCCATTCAACCAATCACAGCGCACCATTACACGCATTGTAAACAACAATGGTGGCACGTTGAATACACACTGCAAAAAAAGGTTTTTCAAGATAAAGAATTCTTAGTATTTTTGTCTTGTTTGCAGTAAAAAATATCTAAAAATTCTTTAATTATGAAGCTTTTTCTTTGTTGAGCAAAACGACCCAAGAAAATAAGTCTAGTTTTTAGACAAAAAAAAAAAAATCAAATTTAAGTGATTTTGTGCATAAAACAAGCACAAAAAATATATAATTCTTAAATACTAAACATTTTCTTTAACACTAAATTCAAGAAAAATTCTTTGGCAGATTTTTTTCATTCTGTTTCATGCACAAAATTGCTTAAATTTAATATTTTTGGTCTAAAAACTAGACTTATTTTCTTGGGTAATTTTCCTCATCAAGAAAAAGCATCTTAATTTAAGAATTATTAGATAATTTTTACTGAAAACAAGACAAAAAATTATTTTTTTTCTGGAAAATAATTTTTCGCAGTAGATATGGAATCCTAGTTTTTCTGATCGACTTTGTACTTCATGATCAGCAAACAAACAAAAACGAAATAATACTTTCGATGGCATTGATAAACCTGTGGTGGTTTTCTATGGCAGAGAATTGACCCCAGGGGATCTTATGAAAAACTTTCCATTAATTTACTCAAAGCCAATGAAAATCGAGCAGGACCAAAACATTTTACAGCTGATCTCTGTCAAAAAAGTTGAGCGACGACGTCCCAAGGATCAGGGGCGTCATGCACCAATTTTTTTTAAGGGGGCAGAGTGTGCACAGTTCACAGAAATTTGTGCATACACATACATCAATGAAATTATATTATAGAGCTTTCAGTCTTTTCCAACAGAAACGACATGTTTTATTTATTTAAGTTTTGTTTAATAAGTTGTTTAATTGTGTCATTAATGCATTTTGCACAACAACTGCATTATGAAATTAATGTCATTTTAAATCCATAAAGTATATAAACAACGAAAATGACATAAGCTAAGCTATAGCCAGTACACATCCCTAATTCATTCCACATACATTTTATAGCACTGTACTCCTAAAGTATTTTAACAATTGTCTTATTTGTTTCTATTTTATTTCTATATGTAAAACAAGAAGTTGATACTTGAAACCCAACTGAAAATTCGGTCTCAAACTCCAAGTAATATCATTTTCTTCTTGGCCATATAGATATGTTGTATACATACATACACACATATACTACACACTGTAACAGTAAAGAAAATTCCAGGATATAGGGATTGACACACAAATCCTCCATGAGATTTAAAAAGATAAAATTTTGTTGGGGGTTAAGCCGGGACTTTCTCACAGTTGTGTGCATCCTGGATCCTCACTGTAGTGGATTAGGGGCAGAAGGCGTGTGTATGTGCTGAGAGAGAATGAGATGATAGAAAGACTTCCAGCAGCGTGGCTCAGATCTAATACTGAAAATAAAATAGGAGGCGACCGGGAGAAAGAGGAATATGCAGCTGTCATTGCGGACTCTTTCGTCTTTAGGGCAGTAATGGACTTTTCATGTGCTTCCTTTATGGGTGTCATTGCTTCACACTGTGCATGCTTGTGTGTGCATGTGTTTGCAACAGAGCGAGACGCTGGAGAAATGTGTGATGATGAGTGTCAGAGAGTTTGTTGTAGGAGTTTACATAGCTGAAAAGTTTCTGTATGTTAAGATATGTCAAAAGCAAATCGATAGGCAGAACAGTAACAATATCAGGATTATGGGCGTCGGAATCGCAATGCTTCGGCACGATTTTGCAAAATGTTGTAAACACAGCCCGTCTTACATGTAATCAAATATGAGCACAAATATTGTCAATATTTCATTACATTACTCGCTGTATAAATGTAACCTACTGGCCAAAGTTTAATACATCAGGTTAGTGACCTGGAAAAATCATTAATCTTAAATTTCAGCATTGGCAATAGAAACACTTGCCCAACACTACTCTAGCTCTACAGTGACATTTCAATTTTTGCTTTAATTTGTGCTTTGCGATTTTTTCTTTTTAGAGCATATCAGACCTTTTACTTTCTTATTGAAGGAGCAGTTGTAGCAATGCATAATTCATTGACACCTATCTGTGTGTGTGTGTTGGTCCACTATAGTACTGACCAGAATGTAGACCACTGTTATTAGACCATTATAGGGAGTTGAATGTACTGTAACACACCTCTAGTTCAGGTTATGGTTATGTGCTTTTCTATAGAGTTGAATTTCAAAACCCCTGATTTTAATGTTTCTGTAAGCCCGAGAGGGTTGTAAGACATTTAGCATGATGGTTTTGGAGATCCGATTTTTTTAGGATCACCTGTCAAATGAATGCACGGGGCGTCTGCACCTTTCCTGCGGCCGACGTATGTTTTCACTTGTTTCCAATAGAAGCGCCGTGCTTTAAAAACGTATTATTGTTTCCTGATGCACTTTCTGTGTTCTGCAATAGTAGAAGCATTAAAGAGCAACTATGGTCCGATTCCAGATTTTACATTTTCTTTGGTATGTAGGTGTGTATTAGTACATGTTAATGATATATAAAAGGTACATACCCCAAAGTAAACAATGGCGCGAGTTATCATCTCCAACGTAAACCTCTTTTCTTGGACTACAACAAACACACGACTTGTAGGCAACCGTTTACTTCCTGGGCCTGTTGATGTGGACAAGACCGACATTATCATAAGCCTGTAAGTTAATTCCAGTCAGCATTGCATTGTGAGCGAATCTTTTAAACATGGTAAGGAGCGTCACATTTCCGGCTGACGTCAGAGGTATTCAGGCCAATCACAACGTACAGATTAGCTGGCCAATCAGAAAAACAACGCTTTTCAGATCAATGAGTTTTGTTCAATATCAATGCATTTATGGATATATTGGGCTACAAAAATGTAAAGTATGTGGAAAATGTATATTTTTTACCATAAACTATTTGAACACATTGTATTATACCAAATACACAAAATAATGTTGTTTTTAAGCAATGAAATAGGTGCACTTTAAAATTTAATTTACTGTTGTAATTATGTATTTTACAGCTCCCAACAATTTGTTATTGTTACTGTTGCTACAAAAACGCATAATCCAGTTTGAGGACGTGAACAGCTTTGAGTTAAAGGTCAAGTGTTGTCATCACAAAATAACGGTAATGACACATGAATACAGCGAAATACCACAACAACCAACTGCTGCAATACGACTGATAAGTATTTTAGCAACCAAAGCGCTCAGCTGAAGAAAAGCTGGGAAACGGCCACAATTGGCTTCTGCATGGCATTGTCAGCCGCGTTGAAATGCTTTGGTATATACGCTCCCTATCTCATGCTAACTTTTGCAATTTCATTCATTAGCAAACTATCTGGCATATGACATAAAGACATAATATAAATGCATTTTTGAGAGCCGTGTGCTAGTTTGCATGCAAGGTTTGACCCTAATTTTTGCCCTCAAGAGAAAGAAGGTTTGGTGCTGCATTAATGCAGAATAAATATTTTCTCAGAGCTGAAAGTTTATACTTGCTTGACAATACAGCAATAAGCACCTTTTCTAATTTAGAGTTTGAGTAAAGGGTTGAAGAGTAATACAAATCTTTTGCCTATAACTAAAAACTGTAACACTTTAAAATAATGTTCATTAGTTAACTACATTAGTAAACATGAACTAATGATGAACTGCACTTATACAGCATTTATTAATCTTTATTAATGTTAATTTCAACAATTAATAATACTTTATTAAAATTTGGTTAACGTGAGTTAATGCACTGTGAACTAACATGAACAAACAATGAACAGCTTTATTTCTATTAACTAACATTAACAAAGATTAATAAATACTGTAACAAGTGTATTGCTCATGCACTCTCAGAAATAAAGGTACAAAACTGAACCTTTTCTGTCCCTGGGGCTGTACCCTTTCAAAAAGTACAGATTTGCAGCTAAGGATTTCATTTTAGTACCTCAGAAATACATTCTGGGACCAAAGAGAGCTTAGTAGTACCTCAAAAATACATATTAGTATCTCAAAGGTACATATTGGTACAAAATGTTTACATATCTGTACCTAATGGTCCATATAATTCCCTTTTTAAAGGGTGCTGCCCCACTGACACCTAGGGTACATATTTTGACTTTTTTCTAACAATGTAGTTCCTTAAAGGGGACAGAGAATGAAAAACCATTTTTACCTTGTCTTTGTTGAATAATGGTAGTCTACCCACATTCACAAACATTCAAAAAGTGCTAAACATGCTAAACATCTCAGTCTCATATAAATTATTCTTTTAGAAATGTCAGCCAGAAAACGGCCCAATCTGAAAAACTGATGCTTATGACATCACAGGCATCTAACTGCCCCTCCACTTTAAAATAATTGGCTACATTTTTTGAGTGGCAGCAAAGTCAGCCAATCAGTAATGAGATTGCAAGTTAAGCCAGTAGGGGGAGCCAAATAGGTGCAAAACCACTTGTTTGAAATCCCCCACCCTAATAGAGCTATCTGAGAGAGGTTTTTAGGAAGCTTCTAAGGCATTACAGACCCAAACAAAAATAAATTGTCTACATGTAACATCACAGAACAAGGATAAGTACTCCGTTCAATCATTCTGTGTCACCTTTAAGGTACGGTAATGTACTCAAAATTGTATTCGGTTTTGTATTCCTGTAAAGGAACCAAACGGAAACTTAGGGTACAGCCCCAGTACAGTTTTGTACCTTTATTTCTGACAGTGTGGTTTGTTCATGTTAGTTAATACATTAACTAATGTTAATGAACATTATAATAAAGTGTTACCCTAAAATCTGAATACTGCAGCAATCTGAGTCATGGTCTGTCTTAATATCTGTATTCATAAAACAGTGTTATGCAGCATATTTTAGGCCAAAACATGAACAGGATTATGCACAAATTTGACTATGTGCATATGAAATATTCCCTCACCTACTGATTTTGCATAAAAAATCATCAACACAAACTGCAAAAACAACAGACGTGATTCTCAAAAGAATAAGCTAGCAGAGTATTTTATTAAAAGTGATCCTGTCTGTAAAATCCAGGCTACAGTCTCATAACTTAATGATGAGATTAGGAGCATCAAAAGTTTGATTTCAATCATTGATTTTACATTGATCTTAGAAAACACTAAATCACAAAAAAAACGACTTGAACTGGGTTTTCACCATAGACTAGGGATGCACCGATAGGATTTTTTGGGCCGATACCGATTTAAACAGACAACTTCTGTCCGATACCGATGCCGATACTGATATTAAACACTTGTATACACTACTATACAGCTGGTCTATAAGCTAGTTTATTTCTGCATCAAATTATTTTTACTGAACATGGATTGGATCTAATTAACATTCAACTGACCAACATAATAAGAGAGGCACAAATTAAGCTAAAACTAATATAATAAGACAGCATGACAACCTTAAAAGATGGTTTTTGCTATCCAGCATTTATTTTATTAACAACATTAACTATTTTGTTTACATATAATGGATTTCTTTTTGCAGTTAATTAATAAACAATCGGTATCTGCCTTTCTCGTGCTATTGCCGATATGCCGATGGTTTAAAATTCATCAAAAATCGGCTGATAAATATCGGCGGCCGATACATCGGTGCATCACTACCATAGACTGTAAAAAATAAGGACATAGTGTCTGTGACATGACCTGTAGGTTTGTAAAGAGCATTTATGAAGCCCAAGGTAGGCGATATACTACTGGTGCTGGTCATATAAGAATATCATCAAAAAGTTGATTTATTTCACAAATTACATTCAAAAGTGAAACTTGTATATTATATTCATTCATTATACACAGACTGATATATTTCAAATGTTTATTTCTTTTAATTTTGATGATTATAACTGATAACTAAGGAAAATCCCAAATTCAGTATCTCAAAATTTGAATATTACTAAAGACGAATCAAAGAAAGGATTTTTAAAAATCTTGGCCAACTGGTAATAAATAAACTACTCTTAAATGACTACTCTTAAAATACTGTTATTGATTCTTTGTGGAGTTTACCGGAAGTTACGTTTATTCCATGAAAGCCATTTGTTTATGTTGTTACTGCTGAAACCATCTATACCAGGCTGTTAACTTATTTATTGCTACTGTTAAGTTGGGCATTTTAACATGGGGGTCTCTTGACTCCTTTTTGGAGTCAGCCTATAAGTCACTTCCACGTTGGATTCACGACAGAGACCGGAAGGTTGCCCCTTGGTTTTCACACACTGGGTCACATACAGGTTTGTACATCTAAGCATTCTGCCTGGCTACAGTTGTGTACTAGTTATGTCATCTACACCTGTACTAACAGATAAATGTTTTTATCTGGCTGAAGAATGTTATTGGTTGCAACCTCTCAAACTTCACCTACAAGCTCTGTTTCCCAAAGCCAGCTCCATTCAGACCCCAGCGCTGTCAGGAGTGAGGCAGGTGAAGCAAAATAAAAGCATGTTTTTTAGTTAATGCAGCTTTTACAGCTTCACAAAGTGTGCTCTTCTGTGTCGCCAGAAGATGGTGATGTGATTTATTGGCCTGCCCTAAGGTACGGTTATAGAGTAGAGTTACAGTGACACAGATAATCTGATTTGTTAGTATGGTCCATTAAATACCGAGCCCACTGTTTTGTGCCGTAGGCCTCGGAGTATAGGTGCGCTAACAATTTATGTCACCCTAAAATAATTGCTCCTCAGACACTGTGTACCAGAGACTTATTTCTTGGTCTGATAATTCAATTGCAAATGCACGGTGCTTAAACAATCCTCCCACACTGAAATTTAAACCTATATGATTTCTAAGCATTGAATGGGGAATTGCAGTAACTGTAAAAGAATGGATTAAAAGAACAACTCACCCTAAAATAAAAGTTCTGTTATTATTTACTCACCCTTACATCATCCTAAACTTATATAATGTTACTTTTTTAATTGACCACACCACCCTTGCACGCTGGCTTTCTTATCAATCCTTTTTATGATACTGATGGTAAAAAATTGGTTTGCACGTGCATATCTTTTTTTAGTAATTCCTCTTTATATAGGATTTCTATTTCTGACAGAAGTGTAGTATTGGTTCAGCTTTAATTCTGGACTTTCAAGCGTATGTTGGTTCTCATCTCACATACGCTACGCTGCTATCAGTTTCTGTGGTTCGGTCTGTCACGCTCTTTCTGGTAGTGTGAGAAGATACACTTTGAACAGCACATGAAAGCAAGACAGAGCCAGTTTACTGTTGTACTAGACATGGCAAAATCATCCGGAATATACGCTTCTCCCAGTTGTATCAATTCTTGTAAAAGCCAAATGTTCATGTCATGGAATATTGTCTGTGAGAGAATAACCAATGTGGAAGTTTTACATTCCGAAGATGATTGACATTTCATATATCTGTCTGTAAATGATGAGCTACCGTCAAGACATTGATGACAGATCCATTTATAAAACCCACCAAAGCAGTTATTGGTAAAGATGACGATAAAGCCTATCATCTATTTTATGTTTATACATTTGGTAGACGCTTTTATCCAAAGCAACTTGCTTCAAGGTAAACATTTTAACCAATGACCTTTTGTCGCAGCTACTGCAATGCTCAGCCCAGTCTCACGAAATTTCGTGATATAGTCATGTAAATTTTTGATAATTTTTGTGATATTGTCAAGAATTTCCAAATTTATTCGTAATCGTATCACGCATTTCTGTTTACGTGTCATTGTCACGTATTTGTTACTCAACTGTTTCGTCATATTTTCTTGTCACTTCGGTTTAGGTTTACATAAAATGACATCCCTACCCAAACCCAACTCTAACACCAGGCGACAATTGTTTAAAGTTTAGAAAATATAAAAGAATACATCAGAAAAAATAGTATAAACCAATACTAAAAGTGACATACTAACGCAAACACCAAATCTAACCGTAAAACGAAGCGACAATGGTTTGAAAATAGTAAAAAGCAGTTAAGTAACCAATCCGTGAGAAATGCCACTGAAAAGAAAGTCCGTGGCAGGGCCATGGAAAAATGCGGAGATCCGTGAGAATGCCACGGAAAAATTAGCAAAAAATTCTGTGACTATCCCACAGAACTTTGTGGGATCATATTGGTTTAAGGTTAGATTTACATAAAATGACATCCTTACCCAAACCCAACTCTAACCCTAACACCAGGGAACAGTGGTTTAAAAATCAGAAAATTTTAAAAAATAAATCAGAAAAAATTGTATAAACCATTAAAGTGACTTCCTAATGCAACACCAAATCTAACCCTAAACTGAAGCGACAATGGTTTAAAAATAGGAAAAAGCAGTTGAGTAACCAATCCGTGACTATGACACTTAAAAAGAAATTCGTGATACGATCACGAAAACACACGGAAATTCGTGACAATATCACAAATAAAAATCAAAAAGTTACGTGACTATATCACGAAATTTCATGAGACTGGGTAGCCACCAGTTGAGACATAGATTTGTAAACTAGATGTCACCTTGGCTACGGCAGTTCGCTGGACCGAATGCGTCAAATAAAGCCGCCATCTTGAAACAGGGGAACCCCGCATCAGTGTCATTTTCTTTTGGTTCGTTTCAACAGTCAGACATGTATTTAGCATTGAGTCCAGAAAAAAATAAAAGTTTTAATATTTTGAAAATCTACTTTTTATAACTATAATGCATTGTGCTAGTACGTTAGGCCTAACATCAATACGCAGCACAAAAGTCCGGCATCGTCCACGAATTGGAAGTAGAGGCGGAGATAGCAGCTTAACCTAGCTACTTCCTATGACAAGACCCCTGTTCTAAGATGCCGGCGGTTTTGATGCATACTTAGAACCCCAAGGCGACATCTAGTCTAGTGTATATATCTATGCAGTTGAGCTACAGGGACGTCTTTTATACATTTACGGCAATGCCAACGTTTGTTTAACTAGCAGAGGACAAGATTAAAAGAAGATGTTCTTCATTAAAACTCGGCTAATGAAAGGTGGTGGGATCTTGTTATCACCTCACCTTTTGTTTCATAACATCCGGATAGCTTGAAAAGAAATTAAATGTTTTACGGATGCGATAACCTGCCTACGGCATTAACCGTATTAATACAGATCCTGACAGACAAGTCCTAATGTCATGATTTAATTTAGAACGTTCCCGTGTTATTCCTCCGAGATGTACAAAACAGAGACCCAAATACGGAAATATCAGCTGAGATAAAAGAAGAAAACAGACCCAATTCCAGACGCATCCCTCTGAGGGTTAAGTGTGGGGCGCCTCAATTTGGATCTCAAAAAGGCGTATACCGCTGGGAAAGATATTAACCGCGCATCTAAAAACGCACGTATGATTTTCGGTAATGAACTGGCATTGTTTCAGTCGTCTCCTTGGACGGAGTTGGGTGCCGAATGCCCTCTCTTTGTGTATTTGTGACAGGGAAAGCGTATTAGAAAGAAATCAAGGCTGTTTCTGTCCGGTCGACATTCAGATTACCATAATAAAAGATACATTAACAGGGCGTATCGGGGAATATCAATAAGCTACCGAAACATTCTTTCAAATAAACGGGTCACAGAGGTCAAACTTTCACTGAAAAGATGGACGAGTCAAAAAAAGTAAAGAATGCGTTAACGTCAGCTTTGTGGTTAAATGGGTGCAATCATTTAGCTTGAAGGTTTGTATGGTAATGTCACATTAACACGGAGTAAAGACTCACCACAGTGATCATTAATTAGTATGACCGATCTCAGAGGGGTGGGAGCAGCACCATCCAACATTGAGATCTAAGTGCTAATGATTCTTTAATGTGCAAGACCAAGAAATGGACTATATCTCACACCCAGAGCTATTGTGTGTGCAATAACCTTTGAATTACACGGTGCTCAGAAGCAGCTGCAACATACTTCTCATTAAAGACTGTGCTTTACTGCAGTTAAATGAGGTAAAATTATAGTCTGCTCTCAAAACATACTTCATGCGTATAGTTTCAAGGCAAGGGTTGAGTCGCAACATATGCAATATCCGCACACCGTAATACAGCAGTAACGTGTAACCTTTATTCTGAGTCTCCGGGTCATGAGCCTGTCAAGGGAAATGACCATCAACATCTGTGTCCTCTGAGGCAACAGAGGTTAGAAATCAGTGCCATCAACTGGTAAAAAGTGGAAAGGCAGGATGTCATGGTTAATTTACTATGCAAATATCAAAATATTATTTTTGTGTAGCGTATGACATAAATGATAGGTAGCGCTTTAAGCTCAAACAAGACAAGAAAATAAAAATATATAAAGTTATAAGAAATAAATGTAAGATCTTTTTAAAGTAAAATAACAATAAAATGCTACATAAAACAGCATCACATCACATAAAAAAAATTGAATAGACTATTACAGTTTTGTGATATGTACGCTGACCAACATTGTGAACTGCAACCTTGATCAGCAAATTATCATTAGAATAAACACACAAGAAATACAAATGTTAGAGGTCTGCTAAAATTGGCTTAGCTGTCAGTGTACTTTTCTGTTTTGTTTTAATAAAAAAGATATGGGTTGAACTGGAAACAGCAAAAATTCACATAATAATACAGTTTTTAGGGATTTTCATCCAACACACCTTTCTTGAGAAATTAATTGCCTAATAATCTACCCAAAAAGGAAAATTTTGTCATCCTCATGTTCTAAACCTGTATGAATTTCTTTATTCTGATGAACACAAAAAAAACATTTTTATAAATAATAAGCACACAGCTGATTGTAACCATTGACTTCCATAGTAGGAAAAACAAATATGATGGAATTCAATGGATACTGTCAGCTGTGTGCTCACAATCATTTATCAAAATATCTTCAGTATGTTCATCAGAAAAAAGTCATTCATTCAGGTTTAGAACAACATAAGGATGAACAAATAATGACAGAATTAACTACGCCTTTAAAATAAAACTATGAAAAAATGTAACTAACCTGTAACTTAGACTAAATGACTACTGGATAAGAGTTAAAAACGCTGATGGGTGATTCTAACGAAATCCAGATTTAGAAGGTGTCCAGCATCAGATATTTTTTTAAAGCCCTTGAAGCCAATTTTTTTTTACATATAAGATCTAAACTTAATATAACCATTATTTTTAAAGGATTAAAAAAAATATTACCTATAGAATTATTTAAATATTTTAGATTATCATTATCAAAAATGATCATTACCGCAACATGATTTTAAATATATGCATTTACACTCATGATTCGGTAATGAGAACTAAAAAGTTTTCTAGGTACTATGACAAACAAAATGTCAACTTTTATCTGAAGAGAAAAAATAAGAACTACTTATCTGGTAGCCATCTTGAGTGTCACAGTCAATTATGTCCCTTCCAACAATTTTTTTGAAAATGTTAGTTCATTGAGGGCTTAAACAATGATTGAAAATAATTGTGGAGGATGAGAAAATTGGTCTTGGACACATTTATATTCCTTATTATTGTCTCTACATTTACCAATGATCACCAAATACCACATGTTTCTTTACTGTAAAAGTTTATAGTATAACATGCCCTGAAGCTTTTTATCTTTTAGATTTTTTAATTATATATATTTCCATGTCAAAAAAACCCAAATCCAGTCAATGGACACGTTGCGGTAATGAAAATTTTCCCCTTAAATGTGTAAAAAACATTGGTTTGTATGATGTCATATAAAAATCATGTGCAAAATAGTACATGAAGAGATGTTTGTAACTGTATGCTTCTTATTATGATAATCTTACTTTGCATTTACTTTTTTATCAAAATGTTTAATGCACCTCATAAGTCTAATTTCGCGAGAATCACCCTGACGTACACTAATACAGATGTTTTGGTCTAATTAGTATACTTACAGTATAAAATTGTCTTGTGCGTTATTCACGTTACACTCTTAAAAAATGAAGATGCTTCACGATGCCATAGAAGAACCTTTTTTGTCTAAATGGTTCTCTAAAGCACCTTTAACATCTGAAGCACCTTTCTGTTTCACAAAAAGTTCTTAACGGTGAAAAAGGGTTCTTCAGATAATAAAAATGTATCAAAAATGTATTTATAGAACCTATGACTAAATGGTTCTTTGTGGAACCAAAAAAGGTTCTTGTGAAGCACCTTTATTTTTAAGAGTGTACCTAAGGATTAAATGCCAAACCAATCCAATCCACTTTAACCTAAGCTTTAGGTTAGTCATAAGGATGTTTAACTGAATAGAAGAGATTTTACCTGTTTAACGAGTTGCAAGTGTTTGCTACATGTGCACTGTACATTAAAAAAACAGCAAAGCAAAACCGAAAGACAAAGAAAAAGTTTGACAAAGAGGCAATGCACAGCTTTGGCGCACATACAAAAGCAATTGGAGTGCATACCATCTATCATTCTAATACTGTAAACAACGTATTATACAATATTGATAACACTACCTACAACAATACAATTTGCTCAACGGCTCGTGGAGGGTCATTTGTCTGCCCGTTTCCCAGAAGTCTCTGCTTCACAGTATATACATGATCATTCACACACTGTTGCTGGACAAAAGTCCCAAAATATTTGTCCTTGAATTTTCAATTCACATGCATTTACATATGTAAGTTAAGACTTTGAAGAAATAAAGTAGCTAGACACTAACGTGGACAAGGAGGGGAGATGTATAAAAATATGTAAAATCTTACAAAATGTGGTCTCCCATCATCTTCATCATCATCATCATCATCATGGAAATGCTTCAGGTTCCAACCTGCTACTGATATGTTTAACTGTCAACTCTTCTTTGTTTGTAGTTTGATATCCACTTACTAGAAAGTATGCCACCACCAAGCATTCAGCGTGTTAAGGAAAACAAAACTTGTAATATAAAAATGAAATATCCTCTTCTTCGGCAAAACGAAAATATAGCCACAATATCTCATACTCCAGTGTTCTCATGGTTTTACATCCTCAGTAGTTTCATAGCCATCTCTGTTTTCCTTCTATCCTGATGATGAACCCTCATGACAGTTGCCATGGAAACAAGACCAGATGAATGGCTTGTCTTTTCATGGTGAGATGTGGGTCTGTCTGATTGCAGTAGAGTCAGGCCAACACCCCCCCACCCCCAAACCACCGCCACCTTACCCAGAAGGCATATGGGTGAGCTACACTTGTCCGAAAAATACATAAATATATAACTACAACCCCCACTATGCAATATTTTTAGTAGCGTTCTCATTTAACCTTTCCATATAATTTCGGAGCTCTTTGGAGTCCCCGAGCTCAATATCTGGGCAAACCCATTTGATGTCATTCTGACCAATCAGAAGCGGGCTTATAGATGGGCATCCATTGCTGGGTTTGCTGTGGCTAAAAGTGGTAAACTTCACCCGTTTCCTTTTGGTGGTGGGCGAGTTCAACGATTCGCTCTTGTGATCCCGTCCAGCACATCCAGAGTCCGATATGGACCTGTGGACCTGTCCTTGCACGCTCTTCTGAGCTGACAGACCGTTGAGAAGCTGGCTGCCTTCTTCCAGACCCAACCCGGAGTCCATGGTGCCACCTAGTTCCTCCTGGTCCAAACACAATCCTGCTTGGCTTTCCAACAGCTCAGCATCATGGCCCAACCAAACCCAGTCATGGGCATGAGCCATGGTCTCCTGGCCCTCCAGTGGGAGCTGTTTGTTACGGTACTTATAGGCATATGAGACACAATTGATTAAAAATACGAGGATGGCCAGGCAGAAGACCCCTAGTAGGGCGTACATGCCTATCTCTAGGTCGGTGAGGCCACGACGGGTCTGCAGAAGGTCCTCTTCCATGTTGCGTCCAGTGGGAAGGTCTGCCTGGGCTGGGAACTCGGCGAAATCGACTGGAATGTCACCGGCTGAGAGCCTATCACCGCTGGCTTTCCCGGAAATGCCGGTTTTGATGGTGGTCGCTCCTCTGCTCATTATTCCAGCATCCATATCGGAGATAGATCCTCCATAATATGGGGCATTGGGTCTGTATCTCCTGTCACTCGCACTGTTTCCTGTTTCCTCACCTCGGCTGAACTTCACATGGACGTTGGCGTTGCCTGCAGCCAAAACTGTTCGGCGTTTGGTTTTAAGGCACGATTCCGGTCCATACATCTCCACCCGGACCAGCATGCCTTGCCCTTCACCCTTAGCCACCACCACCGGCCTCCACCTGTTGTCTTTTTTCACAGACAGCACCTGGTCGTCCAGCGAGGTCGCCGTTAGGACGAAATGAGCAGGGTTGTAAAGGTCAAGTGGGGTCATGGAGCCGTCACTGAACTGAAGCCATGCGCTGACAAGAGACTCCTGTGGGAGGAAAGGGAAACACAATGTGAGCCACTCTCTGCAATGCTAATATTCATCAAAACACGCATCTATGATTTCCCAACACCAGTTCAAACGTTTATAAGTCACAGACAACTAATTTAAAGACGAACAGACGTACTGATCAGCAGGAGATTCATCCAGTCTGCTCGTTTTATGTCTATTAAGATTGGGAAGAGAGGAAACCCCTGCCGATATGAAGGATTAGTAAAATCAGACTAAACAGAAAGTGACATGACTCAGAATAAGTGGGCAGCCCTGATCAGCGTGATCCACTAACAAACCACAGCTCTTCATCGGCATGCGTTTCATGTCAGTGGACTTTGCAAAAATGACGAAAGTCATTATGGCGATTGCACCTGCTCCAAGACAAAAAACCACTAGCCAAGAGCGTATTTCTGAGAAACAGACATGGTATGTGGTCTGAAGACCATACAGTTAGCATTTCAACATCTTGGATATTTTTGCCGTGATTTTGTAAGCAGCATTCAGAGCTCCCTTAAACGTTTGTGAAATCCAGGCTAAAGTCTCATAATTTAATTATGAGATTTGGGGCATCAAAGTTTGATTTTAACCATTGATTTCAATCTTTAACATGACCTTACACAGTCAATATTAACTCTTTCCCTGCCAGCATTTTTCATGATTTTCACAAAAGTTTAATGCCTTCCAAAAATGCTCCTTTTTCAATATATAAACATACAATATATGAAATAAAAGAACAGACCCTCTGCTTTCAAACAAAAAAATCAGTTTCATCCTACCTTCATGTGTTCTATTTTTATCACCTCTCAAATATGTGTAGGTTTCATCAAAAACACTAAATTTTGAGCAAAAAGCAGAGATAATTTCATTTTTGTGAAGGACTTTTGATAGAGATCAAATGCAGAGTGATCTTTAAAACATACACGGACATACAGCTGTTTGCCCTAGGGCAATACTTCCGGTAATATAATATAATAGCGGTATTGCAGATTGACGAGATAACTCGTCAATGGCGGGGAAAGAGTTAAAGATATCAAGGTTATATTTTAACAGAATGTTCAGGACCAACTGAATATATGAAGAGTTTGGTTCCAAAACACAATAAATGCCATTTAAAAAAAAAGAGTTACTGCCGAAATCAGTATTGGATCAGGTCAGTATTAAAAAGTAAGTTCTTAATTTTACGCAAAATCCAATATCCCCCGTGTTATTCTGTCATCTTTTTTCCCAAAACGCGATAAACGCCAGTCCTCCTTTTCGGCAGAATGCAATAAATCTGCTTAACAAATCACAGGGCACCATTCCACGCATTGTAAACAACAATGGCGGCACGTTGAATACAAAAACGTTATCCTAGTTTTTCTCATCTGCTTTGTACTTCGTGATCAACAAACAAACAAAAACAAAATAATACTTTGATAACATTGATAAACCTGTGGTGATTTTCTGTTGCGGGAAAGAAACGTAAGCCATCAAAATCTAATAATTAGGCGAGCGGCACTCGCGTAATGGAAAAAGTCAGACTGTTGCTTGTTCTCACGCGACAGCATCACGCTTCTTTCATACCCCAGGGGATCTTATGAAAAACTTTCCATTATTTTACTCGAAGTCAATGAAAATCGAGTAGGACCGAAACATTTTACAGCTGATCGCTGTCATAAAAGTTCAGCAACGACGTCCCAAGGATGATAGCAGCAATGTAATTGTTCTTAATATGACAAAGTAAGTGTTTTGATTAATGCCATTAATGTTTATTTCTTTTAATCAGTGTATACCACTAGTCAACAAAATGCATAAAACATGGCAAAGATGAATGGAAATTTATATATTGATTCAATAGATTTATAGCATTTTGAGGAAAAAATAACCAGTTTGTATAATAAATCTATGAAAATCTAATTATGGATTAGAATTTTTTTATGTTTTTATAACCTAAAGATGCTATGTAAAAGTAGTGGTTTTCATCTTGTCACTTTCTTGGTATAGAAAACACGTTTTTACTGAAATTAGTAAAAATGGATTTATTGCGTTTTGGAACAAAGCTCCTCATACAGTATATTCCCATATGGAGTGTGTCAGGTGTCTAAATGAAATAATTTTACTTATATCTAAGTTGACTGGACCTGGTTGGGGTTGTGCAAGGTCTCCTGTGTGGTAGCTGTGGCAACGATGGCCCGGTTGCTTCCTGGGCTGAGCTGGAGGTTCAGTGAAAGACCGGAGACCAGCTGCACTCCCAACTCCGTAATACTAACTTTATCATCCACAACCCGGATAATCCTCTCAGCCAGAACTGAGTCTGACAACGGAGACTTCACCTGCATAAAAACATAACCGGACAACCAAATCATAAATCATAAAGTAAACAGTTTCATATAAAATATAAGTCTAGCTGACAGCTGTCTGCCCTCCTCCAAATGACAATTATTGATGCTAAGGGCATGGAAATGGGATTTGATACTAAACGTGATGAGAAGACTTTCTATCTGGATTAATTAACAGAAAAGCAGTGGCATCCATATTTCGGCATTTATTGTGTTATAATGAAGTGTCAAAAGCCATTTGCTTCCTATCCGTAAGTAGGACTTCCACTGTCACCAGTCTGCGTGGCTCATGCTTCACACTAACCATCATCTGTACACTGTCTGAAAGCCTGCAGGCAACAGTTTGTCAATCTAAAATATAGTTATGCCAAGGCAAAGATATATTTAGATTTGGATTTATATTCCGCCTTAATTTTAAGATCCTAATTTGCTATTGGAATTGAGAGATTTATTCATTAGACATCAAATAAGAATAAGTTAAGGGGAAGCCTAAGGCGTTACCCAATATTGCGTAAGATGCTACAGCTATAAAATAAAAAGTTAGTCTTTAACGTGTCTTTTTTCTCAATTTAAGTTTGGTAAGTGGTGTGCTCATGGATAGGTCCGTCTCATAGCTTCAATGATTTTTGATTTCAGGGAGTGCATGTCAATCTATAGACAGCACTGTTTTCACGCTCTCCATGCTTTCCATCCTAGCCATTATTGGCGTTTCTATCTGATTTTAATTTTCTGCAAATGGATAAAATCGAAGCTCTCTTCAACTGTGGTTAAGGCTTATATATTTTGCTGTCAAATAGCACTTTAACGGCACGAGTGCTTTTCAACCCAATGCATTGTTGTTGTGTACGTGTGTACACGTGTGTCTGTCTGGACAGATAGATGTATATGTTACGTCTATACGGGAGACTGTGTGGTTGTCATAGATAAAGGAGAATACTACTGAATCTGAGGGTCTTTAAAGAAGATCACTGTTTGTCATGAGAACAGCAAGATTTGCAAACAGACAGCCCATGAGAGTTGTGAGGGAGCTCTGATTTGACAGCATACACGTCACATCACAGCACGGACTGACTCACCTCTTATCCACACAGTGACAGACAAATGACAGCCTGCATTTCCAATGAAAACAAGGGCTTCCTTTCATTATTTTTATGGTTTATAAACACAGATGAGCTGCCGCTTAGTCAGCAGTAACTATCAGTTGTTTTTCTTACACTTGGGCAGCTGTAATTGCATGAATGTTCTTGTTTTTATGGTGCATGAGAAGATTTAGGAATCAAGTTTTTTGTTTTCAGTTCCACATATGAATTCAACAGATTTTTATCTACCTGTTTCTCACCTGGATTTTAGTGGTGCCTGTGTTCAGACCGATGAGGACCTGTTCTTCCGAGAGCCTGGCCACACGTTCATCTTCCACCTTCAATGAATCCCTCACCAACTCAGTAACATCCACCTGCCAATCGCTGCCCAGGAGGAAGTCTGGCTGGCCCTGCCACTCCTCCGGTTCTGCCTCAAAGTGTGTGAGGACACGGACTGTGGTGCTCTGGTACTGTGGACCACAGCCCCGATCCTTCCTCACCGTTTCATCCACATCATCTTCTCCTGGCCCGGATCTGCAGAGAAGTTCAATTTCAATAATAGATGTAATTGTATTTCTTTATTCTCCACTGTATGCTGTTAACTTTTAATCCATGGCAACCAGGTCTACTCTAGTCTAGCCTACAGTACTCTTATTCTATTCATATTCTATTCTTTTTGTAGTCTAGTCTAGTCTACTCTACTTTTAGTCTATTTTTATTGCATTCTATTTTATATTATTCTAGTCTGCTGTAATTCTATTCGTATTCTATTCTTATTGTATTATAGTCTAGTCTAGTATAGTCTTAATCTATTCTAGTCTACTCCTGTTATATTTATATTTTATTCTTTTTGTACTCTAGTCTAGTATAATCTACTCTAGTCTAGTCTAGTCTTATTCTACTCATATTCTGTTCTTATTACATTGCATTCTAGTCTAGTCTAATTCTATTCATATTCTATTCTTATTGCATTCTTGTCTAGTCTTAGTCTATTCTACTCTACTCTACTCTACTCTACTCTACTCTACTCTACTCTACTCTACTCTACTCTACTCTACTCTACTCTACTCTACTCTACTCTACTCTACTCTACTCTAGTTTAGTCTAGTCTTATTCTATTCTATTCTATTCTATTCTATTCTATTCTATTCTATTCTATTCTATTCTATTCTAGTTTAGTCTAGTCTTATTCTATTCTATTCTATTCTATTCTATTCTATTCTTAATGCATTCTAGTCTAGTCTACTCTTATTCTATTCATATTCTATTCATATTCTATTCTTATTACATTGCATTCTAGTCTAGTCTAATTCTATTCATATTCCATTCTTATTGCATTCTTGTCTATTCTATTCTATTCTATTCTATTCTATTCTATTCTATTCTATTCTATTCTATTCTTAATGGATTCTAGTCTAGTCTACACTTATTCTATTCATATTCTATTCTTATTACATTGCATTCTAGTCTAGCCTTATTCTATTCTATTCTAGTCTAGTCTAGTCTAGTCTATTCTAGTCTAGTCTAGTCTATTCTATTCTTAATGCGTTCTAGTCTTAATGCATTCTAGTCTAGTCTACTCTTATTCTATTCATATTCTATACTTATTGGGGCGGTTTCCCATACCAGGATTAGCTTAATCCAGGACTAGGCCTTAGTT